>NC_056735.1:266746835-266859335 GCF_019279795.1 Protopterus annectens | reverse complement strand
AAACTGGTAATGTGGATATGTGTGAGAACATCATAACATGCATTGCTATGAACTGGTAATGTAGATATGTGTGAACACACCATATCATGCATTACTATAAACTTGTAATGTGGATATGTGTGAGCACATCATATCATGCATTGCTATGAACTGGTAATGTAGATATGTATGAACACAGCGTATAATGCATTACTATAAACTTGTAATGTGGATATGTGTGAGCATATCATATCATGCATTGCTATGAACTGGTAATGTGGATATGTGTGAACACACCATATCATGCATTACTATAAACTTGTAATGTGGATATGTTTGAGCATATCATATCATGCATTGCTATGAACTGGTAATGTAGATATTTGTGAACACACCATATCATGCATTACTATAAACTGGTAATGTGGATATGTGTGAATACACCTTATTATGCATTACTATAAACTGGTAATGTGGATATGTGTGAACAGACCATATCTGCATTACTGTAAACCTGTAATGTGGATATGTGTGAACACACCGTATAATGCATTACTATAAACTGGTAATGTGGCTATGTGTGAGCACATCATATCATGCATTGCTATGAACTGGTAATGTAGATATGTGTGAACACACCGTATAATGCATTACTATAAACTGGAATGTGGATATGTGTGAGCACATCATATCATGCATTACTATAAACTGGCAATGTGGATATGTGTGAATACACCATATTATGCATTACTATAAACTTGTAATGTGGATATGTGTGAATACACCATATCATGCATTACTATAAACTTGTAATGTGGATATGTGTGAGCACATCATATCATGCATTGCTATGAAATGGTAATGTAGATATGTGTGAACACAGCGTATAATGCATTACTATAAACTTGTAATGTGGATATGTGTGAGCATATCATATCATGCATTGCTATGAACTGGTAATGTGGATATGTGTGAACACACCATATCATGCATTACTATAAACTTGTAATGTGGATATGTTTGAGCATATCATATCATGCATTTCTATGAACTGGTAATGTAGATATTTGTGAACACACCATATCATGCATTACTATAAACTGGTAATGTGGATATGTGTGAATACACCATATTATGCATTACTATAAACTGGTAATGTGGATATGTGTGAATACACCATATCATGCATTACTATAAACTGGTAATGTGGATATGTGTGAGCACACCATATAATGCATCACTATAAACTAGTAATGTGGATATGTGTGAATACACTGTATAATGCATTACTATAAACTGGTAATGTGGATATGTATAAGCACACCGTATAATGCATGACTATAAACTGGTAATGTGGATATGTGTGAGAACATCATAACATGCATTCCTATGAACTGGTAATGTAGATATGTGTGAACACACCATATCATGCATTACTATAAACTTGTAATGTGGATATGTGTGAGCACATCATATCATGCATTGCTATGAACTGGTAATGTAGATATTTGTGAACACACCATATCATGCATTACTATAAACTGGTAATGTGGATATGTGTGAGTACACCATATAATGCATTACTATAAACTGGTAATGTGGATATATGTGAATACACCATATCATGCATTACTATAAACTGGTAATGTGGATATGTGTGAGCACAAAATATATCATGCATTACTATAAACTGGTAATGTGGATATGTGTGAACAGACCATATCTGCATTACTGTAAACCTGTAATGTGGATATGTGTGAACGCACCGTATAATGCATTACTATAAACTGGTAATGTGGATATGTGTGAGCACATCATATCATGCATTGCTATGAACTGGTAATGTAGATATGTGTGAACACACCATATAATGCATTACTATAAACTGGAATGTGGACATGTGTGAGCACATCATATCATGCATTACTATAAACTGGCAATGTGGATATGTGTGAATACACCATATCATGCATTACCATAAACTTGTAATGTGGATATGTGTGAGCACATCATATCATGCATTGTTATGAAATGGTAATGTAGATATGTGTGAACACACTGTATAATGCATTACTATAAACTGTTAATGTGGATATGTGCGAGCACATCATATCATGCATTGCAATGAACTGGTAATGTAGATATGTTTGAACACACCATATCATGCATTACTATAAACTGGTAATGTGGATTTGTGTGAGCACACCATATAATGCATTACTATAAAGTAGTAATGTGGATATGTGTAAACACACCGTATAATGCATTACTATAAAGTGGTAATATGTATAGGTGTGAGCACATCATATCTTGCATTGCTATGAACTGGTAATGTAGATATGTGTGAACACACCATATCATGCATTACTATAAACTTGTAATGTGGATATGTGTGAGCACATCATATCATGCATTGCTATGAACTGGTAATGTAGACATTTGTGAATACACCATATTATGCATTACTATAAACTTGTAATGTGGATATGTGTGAGCACATCATATCATGCATTGCTACGAACTGGTAATGTAGATATTTGTGAGCACACCATATCATGCATTACTATAAACTGGTAATGTGGATATGTGTGAGTACACCATATAATGCATTACTATAAACTGGTAATGTGGATATATGTGAATGCACCATATCATGCTTTACTATAAACTGGTAATGTGGATATGTGTGAGCACAAAATATATCATGCATTACTATAAACTAGTAATGTGGATATGTGTGAACAGACCATATCTGCATTACTGTAAACCTGTAATGTGGATATGTGTGAACACACCGTATAATGCATTACTATAAACTGGTAATGTGGATATGTGTGAGCACATCATATCATGCATTGCTATGAACTGGTAATGTAGAGATGTGTGAACACACCGTATAATGCATTACTATAAACTGGAATGTGGATATGTGTGAGCACATCATATCATGCATTACTATAAACTGGCAATGTAGATATGCGTGAATACACCATATTATGCATTACTATAAACTTGTAATGTGGATATGTGTGAATACACCATATCATGTATTACTATAAACTTGTAATGTGGATATGTGTGAGCACATCATATCATGCATTGCTAAGAAATGGTAATGTAGATATGTGTGAACACAGTGTATAATGCATTACTATAAACTTGTAATGTGGATATGTGTGAGCATATCATATCATGCATTGCTATGAACTGGTAATGTGGATATGTGTGAACACACCATATCATGCATTACTATAAACTTGTAATGAGGATATGTTTGAGCATATCATATCATGCATTGCTATGAACTGGTAATGTAGATATTTGTGAACACACCATATCATGCATTACTATAAACTGGTAATGTGGATATGTGTGAGCACACCATATAATGCATTACTATAAACTAGTAATGTGGATATGTGTAAACACACCATATAATGCATTACTATAAACTGGTAATGTGGATATGTGTAAGCACACCATATAATGCATTACTATAAACTGGTAATGTGGATATGTGTGAGCACACCATATAATGCTTTACTATAAACTGGTAATGTGGATATATGTGAATACACCATATCATGCATTACTATAAACTGGTATTGTGGATATGTGTGAGCACACAATATGTCATGCATTACTATAAACTGGTAATGTGGATATGTATGAATACACCATATCATGCATTACTATAAACTTGTAATGTGGATATGTGTGAACACACCATATCATGCATTATTATAAACTGGTAATGTGGATATGTGTGAATATACCATATTATGCATTATTATAAACTTGTAATGTGGATATGTGTGAATACACCGTATAATGCATTACTATAAACTAGTAATGTGGATATGTGTGAGCACATCATATCATGCATTGCTATGAACTGGTAATGTAGATATGTGTGAACACACTATATAATACATTACTATAAACTTGTAATGTGGATATGTGTGAACACACCATATCATGCATTACTATAAACTGGTAATGTAGATATGTGTGAACACACCGTATAATGCATTACTATAAACTTGTAATGTGGATATGTGTGAGTACATCATAGCATTCATTGCTATGAACTGGTAATGTAGATATGTGTGAACACACCGTATAATGCATTATTAATAAAGACATGCCATATTACCTTAGTTTGGCAAACAGATGTGTGTTTCAGCTAACAGGGAAGATTAAAGGAGGGAAGTGAGAGTAAATTTAGCTGTCCTGGAATCAGAGTACTTATGTATTAATATGTTGGCATAAGTCTAAGCTAATACCTATTGCAAAGCAACAGTACAGAACACACAGTTTTGTTATAATAGTAAGAATGTACTGAATATATTAGCTTTGGTAACAAACCAGTTTGTCCAAGGACATCTTCAGGTGGGGGTCAGATTTAAATAATAATGGAAATTAAGAGGGTAGGGAAAAAAGCTAATTGTGGGGTGAAAGGTTTAAATGGGAATGGTAGGAAGATTGGGAGAAAATGAGATAAGGATTGAGAGGGGCTTAATGGGTTTTGTGCATGTGCAGCTTGGTAAGGAATCACATCTTGGTGTGAACTTGCTACCAGCCCTCCCTCCCTGTTTTTTGGGGACAGTCTTGGTTGCAGTTATTTTATAAGTTTGGGTATGTGGAGAAGAGGGGCAGGTTTGCCCCTCTTCTATTCCCCCTCTGGTGTTGGATGTTCATTTCATTGAGTTTGGAAAGGAACATGAGCAGTTAGACTGCCTGATAAGTAAAATAAGAGAGTGGAAGTAAGGATGCTGCTTATTTGGTTGGTTGTTTAATTCAGTAAGTGGAAATGAAAGTGAGGAATGGGACACTGCTTGATAAGTGAAATAAGCAAGCAGAGGTAAGGATGGTGCTTATTTGGTCAGGATGAGTGAGGTCACACTGCCCTAGTTAACAGTTATATGGATGTTTATACTGTGATTGGTCAGGGTGAGTGAGGTCATGCTGCCATAATTAACACTTATGTGGATGTTTATGCTGTGATTGGTCAGGGTGAGTGAGGTTATGCTGCCCTAGTTGACAGTTATATGGATTTTATACTGTGATTAATAAAAAATATTGGTCAAAGTTATGTTTATGAAGTTTAATAAAGGTCATCAAATGTCATTCAGTGCGATGTGTTTCTTGTTGAATTGGACTGGGACGAAAGGATTTTCTGAATGTGGAACCTAAGGTTACTAGCATTCAAATTAAAATGTATTATAGAATATTAACCAATGTCTTTGCATGAATAAAACAAAGGTGCCCACATTACACAACCACAACAGTCTTTCAAACTAACTTTCTGAGACAGACATAATTTTGAATTCAGTATAAAAGAAGCATGAAATGATACATTAACATTATAACATACATGTGTTGCTCCTCATTATATGTACTAAATACTTACTGTTTGCTGATTAAGAGGGGAAAGTTCTTAAGTGTTGTAATGACTCATTAAACTAATATTGAAGTTCAGATTACTAATTATCATATTAAGGAACTGGACTAGTTTTATCTCTATAATGTTCTATGACTTCATGGATGATTGCTGTGTTAATGGCCCTAGGGGCCTTTTTAAGCCTGGCTATGCTTCCCAGACGTTTCTGACAAGTTTTAATACCATGGTATTATTTTAAAGGGTATATTTAGTCTTGAGCATGGCTGGCCAAGCATTTACAGGCTGTATCAGACCCGGGGTAAATTTCTGATTCCCCAACCACTGGTACAAATTTTGCTTGAATCAGGTTAGGAAAGAACTCTGCTTCACATGGATAGAATGTCTGTTCTAGAGAAGGGTAGTTTCTGAGACACGTCTGTCCCTGCAACATGTCTTAGTTATGTTGCAGAAAAGGTTTAGGTCCCTATATTCAGAAATTCTGGTGCTGTTTGTTTTGTGGATGTGTAACAGGTCCCTCAGACTAGGATATGAGGATGCTTTGTAGGCCAGACATAGATTGCCTCTCAGCAGTCTATAAGAGACAAGGGGTCTATATTGGAACTGGGAAAGCCCTAGTCACCGAATACGTAAACACTAACACATATTCCGTGAACTGCAAGTACACCAAATGCCCTAAACCGCAAAATTCAAAAACTCAAACAGTCATAGTTGTCCCACCCCACCGCCCGCTACATACTAGCTACCCAAACAAAATAAATAAACCACATACATACACTAACCAAAACCCTACTTCTAAACCTAAACTAAACCCTACTTCTAACCCTAAACTAAATCTTGCATATACCACCATGTATGCACTTACCTTAACCCGCACCCTAACCCTAAGGTCCGTAACTATCACACACTTACCTTATGGAGCTATACCGCAGAAGGGCCAACCATGATGATTCGACATTTTGTATTTTGCACTTCAAGACGATCGATGTTTTTGCGGTTCGATGAAGATGTGTCAGCGTTTACGTATTTGGGTAAGTGGACCTTCGAGTTTCTAATAGGGAACCGATACAGATTACAGGGATAGGGCTTTAAGGCAGTCTATATAAGACATGGTGTTTGCACCTTACATTCTTTTTGTGAGGAATCTCTGTGGATGCTCCAGTTATTGAATATTCCTTTTCAGGTACAAACTAAAGGAGGCATTGTACTCAGTGGCTGGTCTGATGAGAGCACTTTCTAGACAGACCTCCATGAAATTGTCCTTGAAAAACATGTACCTGATAACATAAATCACATAGATTGATCAGATTGATAAAAGTGGCCACACACTGTTTTGTCATTCATTCTACAAGCAACCGTGTACCTGTGGGCATTTAAACAGGTATCTCTCCTATATAATCAGTCACTGGATATGTCCTGCATTTTATTAAATAAACCATTTTATTATAATGGCAGGAGGTAAAAAGCTCCCATATTATGGTCACAGAGGACAAATCATACCTCTGGAAAAAAAACTTCTAGTGAATTTTGTGCTTCCACATGTATTATGGCGGACATATGCAATATTACATGCTTGCAGAAGCAGCAATTTATGTGTGCAATACACAATTAATTCATGCATTTTTCTTTTAAATGTATGCATGAGGTTTTAATGGCCTTTAAAAACTGACAGTGTCTAGACTCGCTCTGGTATACTTATCATTCTGATGTACACACCTGTGTCTAGACTGGCTGTGGTTTACTGATCAGTATGACGTGCACACCTGTGTGTAGACTGGATGTGGTATACTGATCAGTATGATGTGCACACCTGTGCCTAGACTGGCTGTGGTATACTGATCAGTCTGATGTACACACCTGTGTCTAGACTGGATGTGGTATACTGATCAGTCTGATGTGCACACCTGTGTCTAGACTGGCTGTGGTATACTGATCAGTCTGATGTGCACACCCATGTCTAGACTGGCTGTGGTATACCGATCAGTCTGATGTGCACACCTGTGTCTAGACTGGCTGTGGTATACTGATCAGTCTGATGTGCACACCCGTGTCTAAACTGGCTGTGGTATACTGATCAGTCTGATGTGCACACCTGGGTCTAAACTGGCTGTGGTATACTGATCAGGCTGATGTGCACACCCATGTCTAGATTGGCAGTGGTATACTGATCAGGCTGATGTGCACACCTGTGTCTAGACTGGCTGTGGTATACTGATCAGGCTGATGTGTACACCTGTGTCTAGACTGGCTGTGGTATACTGATCAGTCTGACACCTTGGGAGCAATAGATTGTGAAACTAGAAAAAAATGCAACTTGTTTTAGCCAGTCAGAAAATATTAGTTACTATCATTCTACCTTCACTCAATTTTATTCAGGGGAGACCCAAGGAGATATTCATACTGAGTGCAAGAGAACGTCCCGTAACCCTTTCTCATAAATGCAATGGGTTCTGTAGCTATCAACTCAGACAGAGGGAAACTCTGTTTAACATTTTATCTGAAAGTCAGTACCTCAAAAATGCAACCACCCCCCCATGCTGGACTTCAATGGCAGTAGTAAAACATGGACCCAAGCATCTGTTGCTAGGAAATACCCACAGTTTTCTGATCTTCCTAGCTTCAAAGTCAGTTTGCTGAATGCCGAGCCACTGATATTATACTACAGTATCCTTAACAAAAACAGCTAACATTTCTGCAGTCTTGTAGTCAAGAAAATCCCACCCAATTCTAAAGCCATATGAAGGCAGGTAATGAAAACTAAAGCCTGACCACACCTTGTCATTCCTTTTGCACTGGCTGTCAACACTAATTAGCATTGCATCTTTCAATAACCGTGCTACTACTGTTAACAGATCAAAACTAAACCTTTATCTTTTTCATACCGTAACAACAAGTTTACCTTTATCAGCTGTGTGAACCTTGGCCTACTTTAATTAACCAGGCAATCAGCACCACTGCACAAGATAAGGTCTGATAAGCAGAATGCTTTTACATCTTATAAACCACAGAGAAAAATATGCATCTGCAAAGAGTAAACTATTTGATCTTAGGCAAATAGAAAAAAATCCTTCCTGTATGCAGGCTGTTATGAGTGTCAAACAATCAAAGCCATTTATTGTGGCATATGTACTATAAAACTATATGCAAAACAAATCTGCTTTATTTAATTTTTTTATTTTAATTTTATAATCTATTAACACTAAATTGCAATGCTCTTACTCTTCAGGTAATCCGAACCGTTGCATTGTTAAAGGGGGCTTTGCTCTTCAATGATTTTATAAGAGTTCATATGATTTGAATGATGCCATGGCAGGCTGTCCACACAACTGTGTGAACATTGGCTCTAGATGATTGTCACTGTTGAACTGACACCCTGACCTAATGTGCAAAAATGGGAAAAAGAGGCTGCGGATGGATGGGATTGATTTCAGCGATGCCTATTTAAATGCACTCATTTGATTGACAGACTTGAGTTGTGCAGATTTGTTTACCAATTTACATTTCATATGTCCCGTTTGATTCTCAGCTAGAGCATCTTCTGTCTGGAGACATGCGTGAATGGGCGTACCTTCGTTGAAGGTTGTGCGTCAGAGCTGGCAACTCGGCACATAAAAATCTACTGCCAATCATTAGCGGACCGGAGTTCCGCTGTGGCGACCCCTAACCGGGAAAGGCCGAAAGGCACAACAACAACAACATTATGGTGGTTCTGTAGTTCTGAATATCTTTAACAGGATCTGTAAGAGACAGACACAGCCCTCAGCACTTGGGCTATAAAGAATACTGTCCCTCATGAAAGGTTTTAGTATGTGAGGAAATTTTTTGTCAGTGTTGCGTACCTATATCTTTTGTAAGTACCCATCATTCATTCTTTTTTTTAATTTATATTCAAGAGTATCTGGGCTGAGACTGATATTGATCATTTGTGATCTGTACTCTACACCAGTTAACACATTACATTCAAATACATAGCTAATTAGATGAACTCACTTTTCCCCACTCAACAAACTGCTGGTCCTCCCATTTACCCCTGCACCACTTCCATCTTACCGGGGTACCAGTGGAGTTCCTTTCCTGCAATCCAGAATATATTCCTTCGCTGGGCTGGCCACTCAACTCCTCAGGAAGTCAGCCTTATGACATAATTCCTAAAAGCTCAAGACTGAGGATCCAGTGGGGAAGCAGCAGAGAAGACAGCAGGAGCCATTATGTGGTGTCAGCCAATCAGGATCCCTACCCTCAGAGGAGTAGCATGCAACGAAGTCGATATGCCTAATGCATGCATCTGCCCACAAGACAAAGGGCATTGTGTCTCACCCCTTAACGCAGAAACTCATGGTCTCCGCCATAGGTCACACAGGCAATAATGTCTTTCCTTATCCTTTAACCAAAATAAGAGAACTGCCCTTCAGCTACTTCATCCAGTTCCCCTCAGCTGACCCTACCAGTGCCTAAATCCATTCCCAAACTCTGGTCATTGTCAGCAGAGATGGACATATTTATTCTGTGCCATTAGGCTGGGTTTATCAGTCATTCTTTATTTCGTTGATTTTCAGTGCATAGTCTTTTTTATATTCATGAAATGGGCAGAAGCAGCCTGTCTTGACACCCAGTGGGCATAAGGAAGAGCATCAGTGCAGTATGTGATGTCAGTCCATTAGAGATCTGTCAGTCAGATCTGTATTAATCAAGTCATTTATGTACACAAGTATTAAATGAGTGATGTAATTTGTGTTGGACTGGATACTGAAATTCTGGCTTGAAATTTTATATGCAAGTTTGTATGTTATCAAATTAATCATTGTGACTGTCCCCTCTTCTGCTTCACAAAACACACACACATTATAAAGAAAATATAGAAATGCTTGGTCAGTTAAGAGAGTGTGAATCTATGATACCTAAGAACATCATCAAGGGTTTGAAAACATAAGGTAATTAATGGCAACATGCTTAACCCGAGTGTCAGAATTGCTGCAACAATAATAAAGTGTATATTTGACAGTGAACTTTTGCACCTAATTCAGCATGTTTATAAGTTTGTTCTGATTCTGTTATGTATCTCTTTGTATTTCTTTCAACATCACACTACATTGATATTCAAATAAATATGAGATGATGTGACAATTATTTTTACATAACCTGTTTCCTAGAACAAATCTCAAGAGTTTGCAGTACATCTACAGATCATATTAAAATACTCAGCATAAAAGTCAATGAGGTCCATTAGTGCAGATGCAGGGTATCTTTCTGAGCCAGTAATTACCCATATTTGAAAAAAATAATCATAAAGTTGTCGTAGGTGGTACAGACCCATTTCCTTTTTGTTAGATAAGTGGGAAGGTGAGATATTTTCTTTGCAATACTTCCTGGCAGAGGCAAAGAAATTTGGCAGACAGCAATTGGCACTATGTTCAATTACCCAGGTATAATCAGGACAGTCTATGTGCACAGTGATAATATAGCAACCCATCCATCCATGTATGATCAGAAGAACACCTGCACATGATGATGACTTCAGAGCCAAGAGGGAAGATGCTGGTACAGTTCCATTGTAAGAGTGGCTCAGAATGAAAGCAAAGTGATGGAAAAATCTGTCCTTATGTTATATGTTCTGATGCACATCTCATGCAGTAGGCACTCCTGGCGCACTTTCCAGAAGCTATGAATGAGTGTCAACATTTACATATGGGGCCAAATGTCTATTGCTGTTGTACTTGAAAAAAGAAAAACAAGACAAGACTACATTGATAATAAGGTACTAAGCATGCAATCAGTCGTGAGGGACTTGGGCACCCAAATTGATAGCAAACCGACTTTTGACCACCATACTGCCTCCATTGTATGGAAAGCATTCTACATGGCACACCTTATTAGTAAGGGTATCTCACATGGCCATGGAGACAATTGAAAAAGCTCTATCTTATACCTGATCAAATGTTTTCATAAGTATATCTTTTGATTATTTGTAGACTTTTGGAAAACAACTGATGCATTAAAAAGAATGAGGGTTGCTGTTGTGGAGTAGTAAACAAATGCTGCCATTTTTCTTTTACTTCCTATACATCAGTTTTAAAGCATTGTAGTAGTGAAGAAAATTAAACATGTTGCCATTTTCTTTTCCTCGTAAGCAGTACTTTTTCCAGTAATCTTTCTTATAAAGAACATAGATACACATGCATACACACACACACACACACACACACACACACACACACACACACACACACACACACACACACACACACACAAAACAATAACAGCAACAGCAAAAAACACTGAGTTTACCATGAGGAGAAAGCAAGAATTTAATGTACTAGAGCAAAATGGTGTGACTGTAACCATAACCATAATGCAGCCAATAGATAAAGCTTATTCAGACACAGCAGAAAACCTCCTTCTCCATGACCTAACTTTATACGTTTGTCAAAGGTATATCTTGCATGCTATGTCTACTCCTTTTCATAACAGGTCAATGCTCTATCAGTATTGATAAGGTAACCTACAGTTGGATGAAGACAGAAATCGCTAGTGTCATTTGCTCGAAGTTCAACCCACCAAAGATCAGAGGTCCTGCACAGAAAGTCACCGTCAGTGAGAATTGTGCCAGCAGGGATGCCCTTTTTGGGGGTAATTTCCCATTTTTTGAGTTGGTGCATCTGTGGAATTGGTATATATAAGTTTGGGGGTGGGGTCATACCTCTCAACTGTGGAGATTTTCGCAGAATGTTCAGATTTTTGCCTTATATTTTTGGTCCTTTTTCATAAAATTGTGGCTTTCTGGCAAATTAGTGGCAAATTATTAACAACTGAAGTTAGAAAATAATAACAGACATTTGAGTTTTAGACTTCATGTCCTTCAGAAAATTCATGCTAATGCAAAACCTGTTATTCTATACACTTTCTAAGCTTGTAAGAGCAATATTTAAAAATTGTCCCTATTTCTAACACTTTTTTCATGGCTTTGTCCAGATTTCTTACTTTAAGAGGTTGAGAGGTATGGGTGGGGGTGGCTTGCCCCTCACAATGGGGGTGCAGGGAAGCTTGCTCTCTCTGCACAAAACACTTTAAAAGTGTTTTTTTCAGCTGTTTTTCTTTTTTTCAGTAAATGCAGTTTGAGGATTCTGTTACTTAACAAGCTGAAATTCTTCCACTTATAGTGGAAGCATATTGGTTTGGGTTTCTTGTACTGATGTTTTGAATCTGACAAGAGTAAGTGTTTT
Organism: Protopterus annectens; assembly: GCF_019279795.1. Taxonomy (NCBI): domain Eukaryota; kingdom Metazoa; phylum Chordata; order Ceratodontiformes; family Protopteridae; genus Protopterus; species Protopterus annectens. The sequence goes on along the minus strand of NC_056735.1, from coordinate 266,846,735 downwards.
ACCAGTGCTATTCCTAATGACTCTTTTATAAATCCAGTCTAATCTGCCATCTTTTTTCACAGACTCCATAATATTTTGCTCTGTTTCTCTTCTACAACTACATAGAGACTTACATTTTGCTTTCTGCTATAATCTAATTCAATTCATCATTATTTTATCTGGGATAAGAAATGAATATAATACAGAACTTTAGCAGAAGGTGAGTTCCCTGCCCCCCACGGGAAAATGTGCTGGCTCTGGTCCGGTGCAACAAGACTGTAGCTAGTTAGCCACTACCGAGTAACAGTGCTCTCTGTTATATGTGTATGGGGGGGCTACAAAAGGAAAGGAGCCTGGAAGAATGTTTATTATAATTTTGACACCCCCCCCCCCACACACACACACACCTATCATACTTTCATGCATTAGGTAAGAAAGAAAGGAGAGCTATGGAAAGGAAGGATTCTGTGTAAAGACTGAATGTTCAGAAAGAAGAGAAAGTAATAGCTGAGAAAGTTTTAATAGAAATTAAAAAAGACAGCTTGCTAGAAGGCTGGAGAATAAGAAAATGATAAAGGTGCTACAGAAGGTATGCATATTTTAGATATGGTTATCTATTTGTTTGTTCAATGCATTTATTGGCCAGGAGGAATGCCTGTTCTGGAAATCCTGTTTTACTGTAGTCCCAGATAAACAGCACTGCAACACTAACATAACTGAAAAATTAAGTGCAAAACATATTAACAGTGAAAAAAATAATAAAATATAAAGAATCAAGTAACATGCAAAATAACAGAGAAAAATGCACTTTAATAGAAGAGTACATGAGGAAAAATTGATGAGCCCTGTATTAAATTAAGCTATTAAGAAACATAGCAGTAAATAGGTTTGCTATCAAAATGTAAAAACACATTTGTTCGAGTAATGACTTACTCGAAAAAAAGTTGAAAATAAAAACATTATTTAATCAAAACAATGAAAGTGGTAATGTGGATAATTCAAAACTCATTATTATTGACATTACCCAGTGGACCTTGCCTTCCACTGATTTCCTAGATTCATAGGTGTTTACTAGGCTAATGACCACAAGGGCCTTTTTAAGCCTAGCCATGCATCTCAAATCTCTGAAGAGTTCTGATACCCTTGATAAGTGTAAGCATGGGCCTGGGAGATAAACCATTTGTAGGTTACCTGTTTCCATCAGAGACATAATTACCAAACCAGGGATGAATTTCTGGTTTGCGATCCAATTGTCCAAGTTGCACTTGAATTGGATTAGTGAGGAACTCTGCTTCACATGGATTGGGAGCCTGTTCCACAGACAGGGTAGTCTCTTGGATACATACCTATCTCTCCAGCAGGTACTATTTATATCACAGGCAAGATTTAAGTCTTTAGAATGGGTAATTCTGGTAATGTTTGTTTTGTGGATTAGAGTGGGGTCTGACAATGCCCTGTATGCCAGGCATAGATCTCCCCTCAAAAGCCTGTAGAAGACAGGCCTTGAGGCAGTCTGCATAGGACATATTACTTATGCCCTGTATTCTTTTAGTGAGGAACCTCTGTGGATGTTCCAGTTGTTGGATATGCCTGGTTAGGTACATACCAAAGGGGGCATTGTACTCAATGATAGGTCTGATCAATGCCGAATACAATGGAACAATGACTTCCTTGAACTTAAATGCCATACCTTTGTTTATAAGTTGCACAACATAGAATGATTTCTCACCACTGCAGACACATGATGATCAAAGGCTAGATTACTATCTATGTGTGTCCCTAAGTTTCTGACTACAACTCTAAGGGGTGTGTTGTCAATAGGATAGTTGCCAGGGATGGATGACTTCCCAAAGGATACTATTATGCATTTCTTGGCATTTAGTTTTAGTCCATGACTCTGACATCAGTTGTTTGTCTGTGTCAGCCCCTCCTGGAGAACATTTGTGTCAGTGTGAGATTCGATGACAGCTCCTAATTTGCAATCATCTGAAAATGTATTCAGCCAGAGATCATTGACTGTGGCTTTGACTTCTGAGAAGTAAATGCCAAAAAGGAGCAGTCCAAGGACTGATCCCTGAGGGACTCCACTTGTGACTGGCCTCTTTGTTGAGGTGGACTCCCCAATTCTAATTTCCTTGGTCCTGTCTGTGAGCCAGATGGCTATCCACAGGGTGACACACAGGTATGTACCTAACCTCTTGAGTTTGTCAACAATGCCTGAGTGGGGTATTATGTCAAATGCCTTGACCAGGTTAAGGTAGGCATCCTACCAATGTTTTGCAAGGGGGCAAGCCTCCTTGCACCCCACACACCCTCTGCTTATTATATATGCAAATTCCAAGATAGCATTACAGTGAGGAAAAAGGTAAATTTCTCAGTCCCCTCTGTAATGCAATTTCCAATCAGAATGTCGACTTCATATGAACGAATGCACACTAGCATTCGCTGTTGTGGATTCGAGCATGTATGGATCAGCATTACGGAAACTTGGAACCATGATTTCGACCTTCCAAGTTTTGCATAACTGCCATACAACATTTTGATAGTAAACCCAGTAAACACTGCAGCACACTAGTCTACATTCTGAGAATTCCACCTATATAATAAGTACCAGTCCAGTCAAGAGATGTGTACAAAGAGATATAATGCTGAATTAGAAAAGATGGATAATGGTGAAAGCCAAATTAGATATTACACCTCTGGAGGTGCGACACCATGCATCCCAGAGCAGATTGTTACAATAGTACAATTTGCAGACAACAAGAGTAATGTTCATAAACATTGTGTACAATGAGTACAAATTGTGCCCAGTAAAAGATATCTATAAAGGATGTGCATGATTGATAAAGAAAGCCAAATTAGATATTACACCTCTGGAGGTGCGACACCATGCATCCCAGAGCAGATTGTTACAATAGTACAATTTGCAGACAACAAGAGTAATGTTCATAAACATTGTGTACAATGAGTACAAATTGTGCCCAGTAAAAGATATCTATAAAGGATGTGCATGATTGATAAACATAGGCAAAGGAAACTCTGAAAGTAAATGCTCTGTTGATACAAAACATGCAATAATTGTATGTAAATAAGACTGTAAGATATGATTTATGAAGCATGAGAAATATATACTATGACTGCAAGCAAGTCCATAAATTTAGTTCATTGGTAGTTACTAGGCATTCAATCCTGGAGATTAACTCAGATTCCCAATTGCTCTAGTTAACTGATTTGTTCAAGGTCACACAGTAGGCAAGTGAAGACTGAGGGAATCAAACCCCGTACTGCAGTAAGTAGCTTGTTAGTTAATTGTCTTTATCTACTGATTGCTGCCAAACCAAAAGTGTATGTTGCTACATAGGTTCATAGGTTCATAAGTTCATAGATGTTTAATAGGCTATTGACCTAAACCCAGTCCACCCAATTCAACATTCTAGCTCTTCTACCACTAAGTTATTAAAGTAGTAAACAGTAGATGTTTTGACCAGGTCTTAAACCCACAAGTATCTGATCACCATTCCAGCTGTTAAAGCTACTGACAGTAGCAATATGAATGCTAAAAAAACATGAAGAATCTATGATTCATTAGCGTCTATATGCTAGCTGCAGACACTGCCAAAGCATTTGAAATGCTTAGATACCTTTTCATGCAGTGTTGCTGGACCAGTATTTATAGACTGCTAATCCTGTCCAGAGGCATCATTGGGAAATGGCTGGACAGGTCCCATATAGACGCCCAAACGCTGGAAGAACTATGCAGATTGTCTGTGTATGGAAGTAGCTGGAAGCAGCAACAAGCCCATACGTTTACAAACCAGGGTTATGACTGTTGTACCTATCCTGTTGGTAAGCACATTCCAAACCTTCCCACAACAGTTATATACCAGACACTGACCAGTAGCATCCTGTAGCAGTTTTTGGATTGTTTGCTGTCTCATGCAGCCTGATATATCACTGGACATGAGGTACACACTGAGTTAAAAATCATAATGCAGGGTTTCCAAGCAGACTTCCACCCACCAACCATTCTTGGTGTGGTGAATGGCAGGCATGTAACAATACACAGTCATGCTACAGATGATATGGCCTCATATTGCAGTAAGCATCACTCCTAGTCTAGCATTTGCCAGGTAACCTGATCATGCAGTTCACATCATCAGCGTGTCTCCCTCCTCCTAGGTGAAACTGTGAGGACAGTTCTGACATCCCAATGTCATATAATGTGCATTTGAAATCAGACACATCCCCCATAAATGTCTGCTAGCTGTTGCTAGATAGCTTGCTTCCTGCTGTAATTATAAGACCACGTATTCTAGAATTATAGAAAAAAGTTTGAAAGTGCAGGAGGAAAGCTAATCTTGAGCATTGCTGCTCTCCCTTTAAAGTTTTCTGTAGAGGGGCAAACCACTCTCTACCCCAATGTGGGGGCAAGCCTTCCCACACCCTCCAAACTTTATTATACCAGCTCTTTGACAGCAATACCTTGGAGGAAGGGAAATACTCTAAGAAAGAACAATTTCAGACTTGGTAAATACAAGTGTGCATTTTTACTGTTTCAGTTTAGTTATTCTAAGGCTTGCAGTTACACCTATAAGGCCCTGCAGACACCTGCAAAAGAGGTTGATAATCATTCCCAACATCAGGGATGAAACATCATTGAAGTCATCTTTTCCAACCTGAAGATGTAGTTTCATTGTCTGGATGACTTTGCGAGCACACTTATGTATGTGCCACAGATGGCCTACTGTATGTTCACAGCCTCTGTGTAGTATGTTACATGAGAATATGATGCACAGAATGTAAAAGTGATGTGGAGAAAGATGAAGAACCACCACTGCCTTGTCAAGGAGCGTAGTGTGAGTGACAAATATGGGCCTAGCAGATGTGGGATGCTATTACCTCCTATGTCATCATGAAAACATTTGTTAGTAATAGTACAGATGTACCATATCACAAAAAACTACAAACAGCATAGATGCCATCCCAAACTAAAGACACACGAACCATCACACCATCACATCACACACAAGAAGGCATAAATTAGGGCCTAACTTATTGGCACTACTCCATCCACATCTGCCAACCTTACTCTAATCCCTGCCAGAGGTAATATACCATGGCTATTTTGCAGTTATCTCACATGTCCACATCACCTTGGGGTCCCCATCTGTGCTGGTGGAGTAAGTAAAACCATCTTCTTCCTGACAGTAGACACAGGAGTGTGCAATGCAACATACCTACTCATCAGGAGAAAGAGTATACCCCAGGTGGTATACCATCCATGCATGTGGTGAAAGTGTATCTATACATGACATAAAGGCTGCCAAAACACCACATACTTGGAAAAATAGCATTGCATTCACCTACTGAGGTACAAAGCCAAAGCTGAAGTTGTTGCACAGTACCTGAATGGTGGATTAGAGGTTACAAAACATGAAACTAGTATTAAGTACATCTAAAACCAATGCTGTGCTAGTCATCATAAAAAAAAAAAAAAAAAAAAAAAAAAAAACTTAGTTTAGTCCCCTCAAACTGCCATTTTACAAATGCCTACTGGTTGCTAGAAACAACTCTGTTTTTTAACACCTAGGGGTTTGCCTTGACTACATAACCTTACTTGTTTTGTACAGAATAAAGTAAAGTAAGCAAACTACTGTTTTTCACATAGAAAATCGTAAGACTTTGTATCACATGACGCTAAGAAGACAATTAGTATACTGCTGCTTCATGGGAAATATGGGTGGCCCCTAATTGCCTGATCATCCATGAAAAACCTCACGTCACTTCAAAACACCTGAAAACAAAATCTGGTGATTTATCACTCTAGCCCGTGATGTGAGTAGCACTGTTCAGTACTTGCAAATGCAAAATGCTTCAAAATGACAATCTTCCTCTTTCTAGCTGACAGACCATCAACAAGGAATAACCTCAGGTCTCCACCAAGTAATGTTTCAGCTCTAAGAGCACCACATAATACATGTCACTGCAGTGACTGGAGTGTCTACAATTTAGGACCTAAACTGTGTGAGTTCTCTAAAATCCTGGAATCTTACTCAGAATTTCATTCCAGCATTAAAGCTCTTATCTATAAAGACACACAACACATATGCATCTAACAGGATGGTGTTACTTGATGTAAAAATTCCCCTCATTACAAGTCATAATACGCACGTCAACAAATATAATTCCACCTATTGGTTACCATCCTTATGTAAACATCTCCCTCACAAACTGCATATATTTCCCTTTTTCCTCTTTTTTACCTGCATCTGAGTACATGATCTGTGTTTGCCATGTCTCTACAAAGATTTCTGATTCTTAACTGCTTCTACTGCATTATGTATTATGCATCATGATTTGCCTGATATAATGTTCTAGAATTGTAAATTGTACTGTTTTGCTTAGAGTGCAGGAATTTTATTGTAAACTCCACTTTTCTATTTTGAGTGCACTAATCTTATATTTTCACTATAATATTTTCTGTGGTATATAAAGTGAAGTGACTTATATTTCCACTGTAATGTGCTATTTTTCAAATACCATGTTTTATATGGGTCTATATTATAACATCGAAGTCTTAAAACTTTGAATGTTATAATATCGAACCCTATGCACCGAATGCTGAAAATAGCAAAGCTTCAGAATATCGAATACTTTCCTAGGGAAAGTATTCGGTGAGCCATTTCTGCAGCTTTGTTATTTCCTCGACTGTGGAGCAAGGGTTACGGACCGGGTTAAGGTAAGTGCACGAACAGATCGGGTTAAGGTGAGTGTGTGATAGTTAGGGACCTTAGGGTTAGGGAGCAGGTAAGATGAGTGTGTGATAGGGACCTTAGGGTTAGGGAGCGGGTAAGGTGAGTGTGCGATAGGGACTTTAGGGTTAGGGAGCGGGTAAGGTGAGTGTGCGATAGTTAGGGACCTTAGGATTAGGGAGCGGGTAAGGTGAGTCTGCGGTAGTTACGGACCTTAGGGTTAGGGTTGGGTTAAGGTAAGTGGATAGCTAATAGTGTATGTATGGTTTAGTGTAGGGTTTTGTGAAGTGTATGTGTGTGGATTATTTATTTTGGTGTGCTTGTGTTGTGTGTATGTTTGTCGGAACAGCAAATTTTTTCCCTGGGAAAAAATTCACTATTCTGAGTGTTCGATGTTATAGTCTTTCGATCAAAATGGTTCGATATTATAACATTCGAAGTTTTAAGACTTCAGTGTTATAATATAGACCCGTTTTATATTTTCAGGTAATATGCACTTTTCTGTTTGAACATACATTTCCAAATTGAGGCTAAAGTTGGTCTGGCTGGATTAATATACTTACCCATTAAAAAAACTAAGTAACATAAGATATAATTAATTAAATAAACATTCAAATTTTTACATACTATTAAAAAGTTAGGCAAATAAGCAAACTTGTGCAGATCCTTTTTAGCAACATTCTCAGAAGCAAGGACAAAGGTAAAGAATATATGCCTTCAACATGCCTTTGAGAGAAAGCCAGTGTACCAGTAGGAAACTGTCTTCTATGCAAGGGAATAGGAGATCAGACTGCACCTAAGGTCATGGAGTCAGGAGTTAACAGTACTAACCACAGTCCCACTTTGGTTTGTCCTATTGCTATAGCATCAACACAAGACTCAGAGCAATAAGTAATTATGTAAATTATTTCATTTATAATTTATTAACTGGGCAAGTGAACGTATTGTTTTGGACCACTTCAGTCAGTACCTGGGTCATAAGACTCCAAATCAGTGAAATATATAGGCCTGTTATGGTGCACAAAGTACACAGATAAAAGCACACGAGTAAAGTGAAGAGAAAATCTGACTATACAAAAGCTCCTTACATGTCATGTTCCATACATTCGAAAATATACTAAATACCTTTTGTCCCAAGTCTGTAAACTGAAAAGGGGCCATGCCTCCTCTCTGTTTGGGTATTTAACCCAGTCCTGAGGCGGAAGAGCTGTCAGGTAATCAAAGTGGCTAGAAAACTTATAGAGCATACATAACAGTTTATCAAAGTGACCAGGTAAGAGACATCAAATTGTTTCATCTAAGTGTACCAATGGTGCTCAGTGACAGAGTCTTGTAATGGAGAGGCAAAGGCATGGAGTTTGATTCTTGTCAGACTGAAATATTTTTGCATGCATTGTGGGGTCTTCATTCCATAAAAATAGTTGCTAAGTTCTAACTAACAGAAAAAGTTGATGTTCATGTTACTGTTTTAAATTAACAGCTGTAGCAGTTACATTATGGGGCATGCTGCTGCTAATTCTGCTGCTGCTTAAATTAATGGTACAGTCTTAAAAGGATCCATTGTATTGGTTTTCAATATATCAGAACACAGGGCAGTTAAGGTGCTGGTAAAATAGTGTTTTTTTGTGGTATTCAGGGCAACCAAGACAGGAAGATTTCAAGGGGGAGACCCCTTTGTTCTAGCAAGTCTTTAGAGACATTATTATTTCCTTAGTTTAACAGCAGCCTTTCTAAGATTAACATTGACGGTTCCAGTGTCAAGTGGACACTTCAAGGAAAGCATGTCCTGTCAAAAGATAGTCATGGGGGGGGGGGGGGGGTAGACACCAATGGAGCAGTATCAGCTTTTAAAATTTTTACTTTTAAATAGGAGAAACTAATAGAATAGCAGGTTTTGCTCCTACAAGCAATAGTGAAGGTGATATGACCTGAAATGCAAATATTTGTCATGACTTACTTGCTTCCATTTCTCAGCAAGCTGACATAATATAACAAATTTTATGAGGACCCATTTTCAATAGGATGTAACTTGGGCATCATTGTCAATTTCAGTGAATTCTTGGCACCAACAGAGTCATCCGCAGATCTCCAATGTATGTCAAATGGCGCTAGAAACTATTCCAGTGCTTGAAACCTGAGGTAAGTCCTGCCTCATGAGATGGACCTTTTCTAGTAGGCTCATTGCATAAGGTCACTATACCTCCCAACTGTACCTGATTGTCAGTGATATCCCTGATTTTGGCTCAAAACTTAACTCTGTCTCTCCCAAACCCCCTAAAGCTTGATATTTTGGAAGAAGGTGGTAGTGCATGTAATAAGTATTTACAAGGGCTGATGTTATAGAATTTTTTTTTACTTCGGAAAATTATTATTAATTTACATTCTCTTATTTTATTTAATGTCTAATGTTAATAATACTAAAATTTTAAAAGTGTAGCTGATCATCCCTGATTAGTCTGGATTTATCCCTGATTTTGGAAAAAAACAGATGAGAGCCCCAAAGGCAAGTTAGTGTATTCAGTGGGCTGCTAGATGGTAAAGCTTAGTGAAACACAAATAAGGAAGGTGAACAGAGTGTTCTTCCCCTTGCCCTGCTGAACTACACCAACTTCTGAGAATTATGTTCCTTGCCTTGTGAGTATCAGCTTAGTTTTAGCTGCCCCAGGCAGTAGTTTTGCTGTGTGGGTAGAATGTTATGCTCTGCACTGTAGGGTGAAAGGTTCAGCATTCAACTGTCAAAAAAGTCCCTTTTATATATTTATATAAGCATTATCATTATTATATTAATATATAGATATATATATGTATGTGGGTAGAATGTTAGGCTCTACACTGTAGGGTAAAAGGTTCAACGTTCAGCTGTCTGAAAGTCCCTTTTATATATATTTATATAAGCATTATCATTACTATATTAATTTATATATATATATATGTATGTATATATATCTATGGGTAGAATGTTAAGTTCTACACTGTAGGGTAAAAGGTTCAACTTTCAACTGTCTGAAAGTCCCTTTTATATATTTATATGAGCATTATCATTGTTACCATTAATTTATATGCATATATATATATATATATATATATATATATATATGGGTCCCCTTCAGTAGATCGAACATTTACAAGTTCGAACCACATATGGCCGAGACCATATGTTCGAACTTGTAAAAGTTCGCTCGGACTGAATGGAGATCTCCGTACAGTGCAGAAAGGTAAGATTTGCCATTTCTGCAATGTAGCATGATCTCAGAGTTGGTATGTTTAATTAAGGGGGGGTGTGGGGGAGGCATAGCCCCCCCCCTGCTATAGATGTTTAGTTTTGTGTTTTGTTGTGTTATTTGTTTTTACTTCAGTGTTCGAACTTTTACGAGTTCGAACATATGGTCTCGGCCATATGTGGCTCAAACTTGTAAAAGTTCAATCTACTGAAGTAGATCTATATTGATATATATATATATATATATATATATATATATATATATATATATATATATATATATATATGGGTCAACTTCATATGACCTACATTTCATTTGACTGAGACCAAAACACTGAAAGTTCAAAAGACTGAAAACTCATTTGACTGAAACTCATAACACTGACATATTAAAGTAAAAGGTATATGCCCTTTTCCCCACTGTAGTGTGATCCTGGAGTTAGTATATATATAGTTGGGGGGTGTGGGGAGCATAGGCCCCCATATTGGGGGTGTGGGGGGGGTGAAGCCCCCCAACATACTTTATACATTTTAAACCATACACATGGATATTTATAACTGCAATGAATAACTCTTTGCGGAAAACAATATTTACCTAAACTATGTGGGGGACTTCACCCCCCACACCCACCAATGTGGGGGGCACACCCCCCCTAACTATATATACTAACTCCAGGATCGCACTACAGTGGGTAAAGGGCATATACCTTTTACTTTAATATGCCAGTGTTATGAGTTTCAGTCAAATGAGTTTTCAGTCTTAAACTTTCAGTGTTTTGGTCTCAGTCAAATGAATTTCAGTCAAATGAAATTTAGGTCATATGAAGTAGACCCATATATATATATATATATATATATATATATATATATATATATATATATATATATATATGTATATGTCTTGTTAATTTTAGGCTTGAGTATAGGATTTGCGTATTATATTTATAGAAACACAATGATTATTATTGTCATTATGATAGACACAGCCTGCTCCATAAGATGCTTAAATGGGCATATCTCTATCTATCTATCTATCTATCTATCTATCTATCTATCTATCTATCTATCTATCTATCCATCTATCTATCTATCTATCTATCTATCTATCTATCTACAGAGACAGAGAGATTTAACAGTGATTGGGTTACTATAAATAAATAAACAAAAAAACAAGCAGCTGCTCTGGGGTGTTATTAATGACTCCCAGTGAGGAAGATACTCTTTGTCGGTAAGTTGAGAGGTGTAAGTTCTTGTTGCTCTTCAGGCTGGGTAAATCCACTCTCCTCATCACATCTAGGCTGTTAATAGTTGTTGTGCTTGTGACAGATAACATTGATAACTGTATAAGAGCGGCAGTTGGGTTTGTTGTCTACACGCACCAGAGTTGTGGCAGACCTATTAAGAAGATGTCACGCTAGTTCTTATTTCTTATGTTAATAAACGTATAACTTTCCCAATGGCTTACAGTTTTAGTGGCAGTTTATCATGCTGGCATGTACTGCAGTTTCAATTAGGTTATGATATCAAGAATATACATGTAGTGGGTTTATGTTACTTCCTAAAATGGCCACATCACACACTTATATCAAAAGGGATATGACAATATATACATATACATGACCTATGCAAGCACTTTAGCAGCTTTATACCACTTATCATTACAGTTGCATTTTCATATGGGTGTGTCTGACCTTTTAGCAGTCAGACTCATCCATGCTTCTGTATTTTTCCTGTTTCATTGAAACTTGTTTCAGAAAATTGTGTGCACAAACAAAGAACTATTAAGTAGCTGATATGAAATGTGATTACATCATTTTTCAGAAAGAAAGAGTTAAACACCTTCTTAAAGATAAAGTCATTTGTAACATAATAAATGACTTCAAGAATGCATGCACTGGATAAATGACAACAAAAATGCAGGATTCTATATAATCCGGTCAAACTGCTTATCATATACTCATGGTAGATATGTGATACATGTGGTCTTAGTTGTTTTTGAAGGCCCTATTTCTATTTTTCTATGGTCTTAATTGCATATACTGCATGATAACATTAGTACTTTCCACCTGTATACCTCACAGAAGTAATATAAGACACTAAGCAAAGTATAAAACTATACATCAAATGTGAAACTGATGGCTGTTTGTGCCCATCCATAGGTTCATAGGTTCATAGTTTGGTACTAGGCTATCGGCCCTAAGGCCTATGCAAGCCTAGCCATAACAATTCCCTAGAAATTTCTTCCCACAATATTTACTTCTCTGGGCCCCTGTCTAGCAGGGTGACTGACATGATCCCCATGATCCAATCTGCATCTTCCAAGATTCTATCTGTCCTTAATTCTAATGTATTTCTTTTGTGGGCATCCTGTTGCTATATCATGTGCTTTCATATTGCACATTTAATTGAAATATCAAGTCAAGTCAAAAGTCAAAGAAAACATTATTGTCATTCAGAACTACACAGCAGTGTAGATGAACGAAATTACAATGCTTCGTTCTCAATGCAGGAAAGAGTTGCACATATAGACAGAGAAAAATTAATAAAATATCACAGTAGAAATTTAATAAGTAGAAATTAGTAAGTAAAGTAGGACAGCAGTGACCCACACCCATCCCAGTACAGGAGATATATATAGTTGGGGGTGTGGGGAGCAATTAGAAGGTAATAGTCAAAGTAAAATCGAAACAATAGCAGCATATCTATGATTAAACTGCATTATTGCACAGTTTGTATACTGCACTTTACAGTCCTTCAGTGTGGCAGGTGAGGTACCTTAGTATTGCACAAAGTTATTGCACAACCATAAAATAAGCCACTTGACAGGCTAGTTATGTAACAGAAGTAGTTGAGTGTTTCAACAGACTCATGGTTCATTTTTCCCAAGAGTTCAGTCTAATTGAGAGTGGAAAGAAACTGTTATTTAGTCTGGTGGTCTTACAATGCAGGCTTCTGTATCTCCTGCCTGAGGAGAGGTGAGTATAAAGACCATTGGCAGGATGCGTTGGGTCACTAGAAATCTTTTTGGCCCTGTTAATTCACCTGTTGTTGTGTAGATCTTCCAGAGATGTAAGGGATGTGCCAGTGATTCTTTCTGCTGACCTTACAACTCTCTTGAGAGCCTTCCGATCCTGATTGTTACAACCCCCATACCAGACTGTAATGCTGTTCGTCAGGACACTTTCAATGGTGCCCTTATAAAAGGTCTTTAGTGTGGAGCTTGTTAATTTTGCCTTCCTAAGTTTCCTTAGAACGTGCAAGTGCTGCTTATCTTTTTTTGGCTGTGCTGGATATATGGACTAACCAGAATAAGTATATCATTATCTCCTTAGATATACTGTTCAAAGCAGTTTGCAATATTTCAGTAATAAAGTAAATTTTCGTATTAGTTGTGATGCTGTTTTCTTGAACATTATAATTCATTTCCAGTAGTCACAGCAACCAGCTTTCATCTTAACTTGATTTTTACTTGGTCATATCCTGCTGCTCTCCATTCAGTTTCTCAGTCTAATTAATGATATGAAACATATATCACATCATATATTACCTTAAAAAATAAATATAAAATACATTTAATATTAGAAACCATTGTGTATATTTAAAAAAAAATACCCAAATATAATAATACCAAAGTCATACATTTTAAAACATCAATTAAAAAAAGCTTAACAGTTCAATGAACAATTACAAATGATTAGCTTACTATAAAAATAATAAGTCAAATGACCAGAAAAGAACTGCTTTAACAACCACAATCTTGGCTTTTATTATTATAATTTAGCAGATCAAAGTTTAAGAACACTAGTGATGGAAACATGGTCATTAAGACTTGGTTTATTCATTGCATTCAATCTAAGCTGACAAATGAGCTCATAATATTCCAACCTACTCTCTCATGCTCCACCTCTAGGATCTGGATCACCTTTCTCAAAAATAAAAAATAAAAAAATCTCTTAAATTGTTTGCACACAAAACTATGCTTATCCAATGAATTGTTTAAATTACTTCTTTTTATATCATGATAATGTTCATAAATATGTTTTTAACTGTCTTTCAGTTTTCCATACATAAAAACGTTTACACATCAAACAGTTAAGTACACCCCCCCCATGTTTGGCAATTACATAGTCCAGGACAACCAATCATACCTAAGTGCAGTAAGATTAGGGCCATTACGGGTGTATTTGCTGTACTTGCAATGTCCATATTTGGATATCTCTCTTCTTTTATGTATATTACCATCAGTGCTATGAGTTTTATCTACCACAAAAGTCTTTTCAAATTTTTGGCCCTACTAAAAATCAAATTTGGTTTCTCTCCCAATGTCCTCTTTAAATCTGTATTTAAAGTCAAAGTCTTTTTTCTTATCATGTCTACAATTATTTTTAACCTTAACTTCTTTGGAAAACCCATTTCTTAAAATGGGTTTAAAACTCATGTGTCTTTTTAATTTTAACTCATTGTCTACCAAAAAAAGCATTGGATAACCTCTGACCCCAAGAAGATCTAATAAATAATCCTTTTTCTGATTAAGTAAACTTTCTTTGGTAACTAATCTGGAAAGTCACACCAGTTGCCCCTTCACAATGTTCCTTTTATGATGGGATGGGTGATTACAGTGAAATGTCGATAGGTATTCAAAAATGTGTCTTTCATAAAATTAGTAGATTCAAATCTGTTTTGTACTATATTCTTATATACCCTTATACCCAAGCAATTAATACTTTTAAAATCCCTTGAAGAAGTACATTTCAAAAATGTAGTATGAGAAGTATATTTAAAAAAAATCATCCAATGTGTTTAGCTCACATTTCCACAAGATAAATATGTCATCAAGGAATCTACCATAATAATGAATATATTTAATAAATTCTGACTGAAAAACATATTTTTCATCCCTGGTCAAAAAATACTAGGCTCACAAAACGTGTCTGTTCGTGATTGGTGGATTTTTATGGTTTAATTGTTATGGCTAGGCTTGCATAGGCCCTAGTGCCGATAGCCTAGTACCAACCTATGAACCTATGAAATATCTTTTAATAGAGTTTAATAACCGATTCTTAAGAAGTTCTTTGGAACAAACATGCTTAATTAATGTTCATGCAATAAACTTATCTAGTGGCACTAAGCACAGTAATACCCAATACAATGGAACACATCTTAGGTGAATATGAGGCTTGCTGCCCTGAAGGACAGTTTTAAGCCTAGCCAATAACCTGAGGTAAGAATCAAGCCCTGCACTTTGTGTCTCAGAGGATAAGACCTTAACCATTGCACCAAATCCACCTCCTGAGGTAGCTCACTATTAACTGCAATTAATATTGTTAAATTGTTACTGTTCAATTCAGTCTATTTTTACTGACGTATAATTAGTTCTGATTCACTAGTACTTAGCAGTCTCACAATTGCATATGATCAAAGTTATAAACTTTCTTATACTTTTGTTTATATCCATACTCAAGTTCTATAACTGTCTTTAATCAACTTGATATATTCTTCTCACAATATTATACTATATTTCATATGGGTCTATATTACAAGACCAAAAGAGCAGAACCACAAACACCTAAAGAGCCCAAAAAACAGAACCTCAAAGTGCTGTTTGTCAGATCAGTGAAGATTGGAATATTTGCCCTTTCCTCACTGTAGTGCTATCTTGGAGTTGGTATATATATTTAGCGGGGGTGGGCAGCCACCCACCCCAAATAGCAAGTTTGAGGTTCTGTTTCTTTCACTCTTTGGGCGTTTGTGGTTTTAATCTTTCGGTCTTTTAATATAGACCCATTTCACATTACTACAATAAGTATGTAATTATGTAATCAGCCCTTCACTACTTCTTTTTACTATTTTCTGCACTATATGTATTACAAGATATGATGATATATGTTTAACTTGTACTTACACAGTCTTGGGTGGTACTATTTTCACCATATTCTGTATTATTTATATATTTCCAGTCAAGAGGCATTTCAATATACATACATAATCATCACAAAAAGGAACAAATACATTTCTGCAACATAGCGCACATTTTTGTAATTTGGTCATTTAGAACTATTTAATATTTTACTACACTCTGGACTACTTATTAATCTATGAAGTTGTTACATTGTATAATCAATACTATTCCATTTCTATTTAAACTTAGGTTAACAGTTATGCATGGTTAGTACTTTTCCACATTTCAATAATCCTAGTCGTACTCAGCAGTACCACCCAAATGTACATGTACATACAGTATTTAATAAAGAGAAGTAAAGAGATGAAAATCACATTTGGATAACATAAGACAAAATGTTCATCTTTAATAGTTTACCACCATACTTTATAGTCTAAAACGAGCTCAATAGTTCCACTCCACTGTCTTTTCAATATACTATTCATTATGAATGCTGTATTCATAATGAAAGAAAAAGTCCAAAGAACTGACATTTGTTTTGCATAATACACATGGGTCTTGGAGTTTTGCTGTTTATGTTAATATTTACAATAGTCTGCATTACTTGCTCATTTTATAACATTTTCTAGCATATCATTTAAGCTATACCATTTCTGTTTAAACCGGAGGTAACCTAGGCTTCCTTGTTTTTAAACAAACTTGAGGCCAATTAATTCAGCCCAGGTAGAAGAAACAGAGTAAAACCATAACAGTAAGAATCACAAGGCAGAAAAGCTCACATTTTCACACTGTGCAGCACTGTATAGACTATATAAGACATCAAGTTTCACAATCTATAGTAGCCTGTGTACAGTTTGCTGAACTAGGAAACGTTACAGCAAATGTATAGCCCTATGCATTGATACGTTGACTAAGTTACATAGTGGTAGGAAGATAGAGGTGTGATAAGAGAGATGCAAAGGTGAAATCTTTAAACTGGGAGACTTGTGATTGAGTTAGGTTATGTGGTCTGAGATAAAGCACTGGTACTTTGCTAGGTTATCTTGATGTGTTTTAATTGTGAGGTCTTTACGTCCAGAGGAAGGATTCACAAATCGTTGGTCCTAATATTGAGAAGGTCTGATCTGTATCATAGAGTTTAGTTTTAAGAACTTGTACTCTGGATATTTTGTAGTACTGGTTTCTAATGTTGTACGGAAGTTGATCAAAAATTAGTTTAAGGGTGAAAAGATGTTGTGTAGTAGTTTGAATAGGTGTGAGCCTAAGAGAAGGTCTCCTCTTTGTTTGACTAGTCATTCAGTTTTATGAAGTATTTTGCAGTGGTGGTCTTTGATTGAGATAGCGGTGAACCTGCAGATTTTGTTGAGTGTGAACAAGTGCTGAATTTCTTTTTGAGGCATTGTGACACCCATGCACTGGCTCAGTAATCAAGGAGCCTCAATCCTCACCACTAGTACCAGTGAAAGGCGTCTACTTTGGGAAGATAACAAGTACACAAACAGTAAAGTACAATTTCACTTAAGAGCACACAGACATCACGGTCAGTCTGGGGTTGGATTCTCCCTTTCTCTCCAGATCACCATTAAGACTCCCCACTGGCACAGCTTTAGGGGTCAGATCTCAGCCGATTGGTAAAGCCAAAACCTCTAGCACCCTGTCTGTCCAACCACTGCTTCATGTCCCTGCCCAAGTATCTGACACACACACTTTGGGATTTGATTTATATACAAACACACAGACACTCCTGGGGAAGGCTGGCACAAGTTCTCCAGCTATGCTCCCTTCTGTCCAGACTATACGATAGTACCACCTGCCACCAACCACTCTTATCAGCTACTATAAAGGCCCTTACCAAAGGATGTCCGATTCTACTGTGCAATGTTAGTATTATCCAAGTGGTAAGTGTGACGAACAGCAAGGCTATTGAAGTGGCTTGTACAGTATCACCAAATACATGCACATACTCTAAGAGCTTAAATATTTTTACACAAAACAGCCACAGTTAAAAGGTTTAAAAATATTTAATAATAAATAATAAAAACACAAGACAATACTCATTAATTCAACACAGTGGCAACGGAGAGATCAGAAATCACAGGAAATACTTTAAAATAACATTGTAGGATAGTCTAACACAAATATAGAAAACATCTACTCTAATCGTACTGTATTTCTATCTATCTCTAAGAGAAATCACTGTTCTAAATAACTTACTTACAGAGCAAGAAATAGCGCTGGTGACTTATTAACAGGTCTGAAGACAAATACAAAATGTAGTCTCTTTCTCTTGAGATAGTTCTTAAACTGATAATACACATTACTGCTGTGTCAGTTCAGATTACATCATTCTTGTCACCTCTACTGAAGTTTCCCAGGCTCACAAAACTTAACATTTAACATTTCTTTGTGATCTGCAGCTTCCAGGAATTCACAGCAATAAAAGACACTTTACATGTGAATCCTAGTCTTAAGACAATAGAAAGAAGCTCCTAGTCCAGACATCATGTCTCTTAGCCTGAGATCACACACAGTTGTAAAATTCTTTACTTATCAGCTTTCTTCCAGCAGGGTGCACTGTGGTAATATTTTTGAAGCTCAGCACATAACATAGTTTTCTTACATTTGTCACACAAGCCTGTGGATCATATTAATATTTACAATGACATAGAATTATTTACAAAATTCTATCTAGCTAGGTTGGCAGCCTGTCAGTTTATCACAGCCATATGCTATAATTGGAAAGGCATACTCAAGTTCCAATAGCAATGTATCTTTTCCTACTGTTACTCTAGTGATCTTTGAGACAAAGGCAGATATCTTGCTTGCCTTTAACAGGAAAGGGTTGATTTTCTTTTTCATTATGACTTGATGGTGGTGGGAAAGCTAAGAGAATGGTCAAGCCAGAGACCTAGGAATTTAAAAGAGGTGGAGTACTATATAGCTTTATTATTATGATCTTTGATTTCAAGCATATTTGTAATTTTGTTCAGTTTCTGTTTGGTTCCAAAAAACATAATTTTGGTTTTGGGTGAATTTATTAGTAATTTTTTTGTGTTCAATCCATTAGATTAGTGAGATGAAGTCAGATTGTGGATGACTTTGTAGCAGTGTGAGGAAATGTTTGTATCAGAGCATTATCATCAACATGCAGGAGGAGAGTAAGATGAGGGAGATCAAGGGAAACTTTAGAGATGGAGATAAAAAATAACATTGCTGCCAGGATAGATCCCTGAGGCATGCTATGTTTCAAACTAGATAATGGTGAAAGCAAAGAGTACATTTTGACTCAGAAGTGCTTCAGAAACTATTAGTGTAGGTATTTGCTCAGAGTTATTGTTACCAAAACTATTTTGACTGTAAGTAAAAAAATAATTATGGACTGGGACCTGTGCATCTTCAAAAGTGCACTGGAAACCTCTTGGAAAACTGGAAAATATTATTAGAAATACCTTATAGTCTTAGTACTGCGGTGGTGGTGCTGCGGTAGCGTTGTCGCCTCACAATTAGACGTTGCCCATTCGATTCTCAGTTAGAGCGTATTCTGTGTGGTGACATGCGTGAATGGGCGTTCCTTCGTTGAAGGTTGTGCGCTAGGCCCAGCAAGCCAGCATGTAAAAATCTACTGCCAATCATTAGCAGACCGGAGTTCCGCTGTGGTGATCCCTAACCGGGAAAAGCCAAAAGACATAACAACAACAACCTTATAGTCTTAGTAGCGACAGTGCTCTTTCTGGAACATGTAGGACCATCTTATGGTGTGTTACTCTTACTTATCTCTTCGTTATTGCTCTGTCATGCTCTGTGCAATAAAGTGCTTGCTAGAGGGAGCAAGAAGGGGTAGAGGAGTGCAACCAACATTAAGGCATAAGCAGGGTAAGGGTGGCTTACTATGTCTCCCTGTTTGAGATTAGATGTCTTTGCAAATGCTTACTTGCTGTACTATTCAAATGTCATGTTACTGAAATGCTGGAAAAAGAGATAAAAAAGATGTTTGCAGTTAGCCATATGATAGGAGTATAAAATGATATGAAATTATAATTTGACCTACAGCTGTAATCAAATCCATGACACTATGCAAAAACATCAGTCTACAGACAGCGGAATTATCTGTTCATGCCACATAGGAACTTCTAGTTAATTATATCCAATGGCCCAAGAACTGTTACAGTAACTGTCTCACAGCGGTGCCTTTACTTTGCCTTTAGTCTGCATTTCTATAGTACAGCAGATTTAAGCACATTTGTGCAAAACTAACCAGACTACGATGGCTGAAATTAAAATCTTCAGCTTTTGCCATATTAAGTTAAATAGCATTTACCATCATTCTGCATTTGTGTGTGATGCCAACTTCCATGCAAATGTCAAGGCAGCAAGTGATGGCTTTTCCATGAACCATTTCTGGCCATGTGTGTTGTGTGTGAATGTATTTTTTGACCAGACTAAATGTGTGAAAGAGGAGTTGATAGGACAGTGTTAAAAATTGGGGTGTCAATCAGCGAGTAGGACACAGGGGAAAGAACACAGGAATTTGCAGGAAGATGGGGAGAGAGCACCATAGCTATCTACATCTTCATAACATAAATGTAGAATTGTGTAAAGAATTTCATGACTTCAGAGAGTCACCACAATGGGGATGGGTGACAGCAATGGAATAATGTTGTATAGCCAACTGGACCAAATTGAGTGTGTGTCAAGATAACATGCAGGTGAATTGGAGAGCTATGTATAGCATGCAATTTTTTTGTAGGGTAGGTTCACATTTTTTTTCTTTTCGGGGGGACAGAGAGGAATGTTGAGGATGGTGCTTAGGAATTACAGGGTCAGGTAGGTAGGGTAAGTTAGATAGCAGGGGGAAACATACAGGACATATAGGACAAACAGGGATGGCAATGGACACAAAAAGTTGGGTGACACCATGATTGGGAGTGAGTAGGTGACCTCTAAGGTGCATCCAAATCTAACTTAAGAACAGTGAGAATCTAGTCCTCACCTGCAGAACTGTCATCACTGTCTCCTGTGTCAGTTAACTAGGTCAGTAGCAGAAGTGATATCATTTTGGAAATACAACTCAGGAACTTTTCAAACCTGCCACAAAGTTTGTCCTCCATAATGCCCTCCACCAGTCCTGTCAGCTTCTATTCAGCGACAAAATTGCTGCCTCTACTGCTACTGCTCCAGGAGGGTACCACAGCACCAGCTGCTGGGGTAGGGCTACCTGACACAAGTGGTGCAGGTAGGGCAGGAGTTATGGAAGCAATGCAGATATGTAGTGACCCAGATGTGCTGGGTGTCTTTGCTGCCTGTGGTGGTGGTGTCATAGCAGCCACCTGTGGAGAGATGGCGGGCCAAACACCAGTGGACATTCTGCTTCTCTATGCTGACAGTCATATTGTTTTCAGCAGCAATGCATTAAAAAATAAATAAATAAATAAATAAATAAAAGAGAGGTAGGGTGGATGGTGACAAAAAAGGAGAAAATTAGATCAATAGCATGTCACAGTAATAATTATTCCAGTACATAAAATGATATGACAAATGCGTATGTACACCTTGGCTCTTCCAAATATGATTGGGAAGGCATTAATGTGCTATAAAATCAATCACTCACAATAGTATGATATGACTAATAGAATCAAGTATTTCATTGTGTCATATCAGATATCTGCTTTCTAAAGTAATAACTGCATTTGCAAATATTGAATTGCTAATACCATGTAGTATTGAAGTTAAAAAATGTTATAACAGTAGCCTGTAAAAAAAAATCAAATATCTGTTTCTGGGTATTGAACCTACACACAATTAATCTGATATACTCATTACCTAATGCAAGAGTCAAGAGCTATTGGAGAAGGCATATAGGCTTGATATTAAAGTTAAGGTTTGCCTGCTCAAGATGATATGCAGTGATGAACTGAGAATGCACCTGTGCCTTTCAGTCAGAGCAGATGCATACTTACCCTGTGCCTCTCTGAGGTGAGTTTGTCTCTCTTAATGTGTCTCATGGCTTTCTGCTATCTCTGCTGTAGCTATAAAGTAGAAAAAGAAATATATGTATATATATATATATATATATATATATATATATAAATGCATAATAAATAACTGCATTGGCTGGATAATTAATGCCATATCATAGACAGATTATGGATTAGTATACTTACACAACTGAGGGGTATTTTCAGTCCTAAATGTATCCTCTTATCAGCTAAGGAGGTCCGTCTTGTACCTCTTATTTTCACTGTAGTGACGAAGATATTGCTCCTCAGTGGGTGGGATGCCAGTCACACTAGAGACAGCCTTGGCCAAGCTATTTCAAGCCTCACTCTGATACCTAGACCAGGATATTCCTCCTGCAGTAACCTCCATCTGTAGAGCTTCACAAGGAGTGCCACAAAAATCCTGGATTCCTCAGTACCCTATCTTTGTGCTCTAAATGGAGCACCATTCCTACCATCACAGCAGTCAGGCTAGAAATATGGGACTGAACTGGTGCCCAGTTCAGATCACATGTGTAACAGCTCATTTGCAAAGATGCACAGCCTTGCCAACTGCATTTGCATAACTGGAAGCACAGCAATGGCTTGCTTGACACATAGGCATGAAGTACATCAAGAAACACAGAAGGTGTTAAAAATAGCAGTGAGATTTGGCAACTTGTGATGCTCAAACTATTGAGATATGTTCCAAAGTTAAACATTGCTGTGGTATATGGTGCTGGTTATAATCATGCTTCGTGATAGGAAAAATGGTGCAACTTGTGTCATACTGGCATGTTGGGAGTTAGATACTTGTAAGATTGAGTAATGCCTCCTGGGAATCAAACCTAAGAGAAAAAAAGGATCAAATGTTAAAGGTTTCTCATTAAACATCACTACCACAGGAAAACTTCCATGTGAACATGGTAATTAGAGGCATACTAATTTAAGACTGAATGTAGAAATACTTAAGAGATGTCTGTGAATGTACTTTGTCACGGGAATGCATTTCTATGTAAAAAGCATTGTTTGTGTTAGTAAATGCATAATAGATGCATGCAGTAGCATTACTTCATTGAGACATGGTCGGTTAGGTTACATACATACATCATAACACATGCTATACATGTACTTATGATAAGCCAGAACTCAATAATTAGAACAAAGATATTGTGCACACCGTATCTATGTATATGCATTCTACATTAAATATTATCATTGTCATGTTTAACATAATTTACACACATTTTAATGGGCTTCTGTAGCAAGCAATAATGATACATTTTTGCAATAAGCATAGCTGTGATACTCATGCATTGGCTGTGACATTCCTAATCAAAATGTTGTGATAAATGGCATTCTGATTTCCTCTGCAAAAGTATCTGTTAAATGGATTTGAATTCCACATCAGCTGTCTTTGCTCGTTAAGATCACTGCACTTACACCTTGTGCCACAGGGAAAGTTATCTGGCATGTAAAATTTATTCAGTGAATACTATCCAGAGTGCTAACAACTGTACATTGGTGTCAGACTTGTTTGCACTGCAGAAGGTTCATAAATTAAATTTTTCACTTTTTCCTTAGGAAGTCAACCATGTTTGTGTGCTGTTGATCATAGCACAAATACCTTAGGTATTAGGAAAAATAAATAAATAAAATAGACCAAATTAACACATTAAATGGATATATGTAGCAAGGAACAAAGTTGTTATAGCATTAGCATGACACATTTATCCTTTTCACATATTGTTGCCCTTCAGAAGTGGCATTTAAGTTACACATAAAGATTTCAAGTTATGGCAATTTTTCAGAAAGTGGACACACAGACAGTGACAGTAGGCCATTCTTGCCACAGTACGTACAATTATTCATGACATCAATATTTACAATATATTGTACAAGTGTTATGATGACAACTTGTGACATATGGACAATTTCTCCAGCAGATATGACACATGTCCACATCACTCATGTTACTACTTTTGTATTATCACACTGTCAATATCATGCATCTGAGAGCATCCCTAGCACATATTATCAGTAATGAGAAGAGATGAGTTTACAACCAAAGCACCTATGTAACATACATTGGCATATAATACAGGTAAGATAGCATATACCACAGATTTGTTCATTTCATTTTCAATATGGGATGTCAATACTTATTCTGAATCCAGGAATAAAAACATTTCTTTAGCTTGGATTCAAACCATGCATCACATGTCTTATTTCTCTACACTCACCCCATGTACATGTTGTGCCACACAGATACTTATCTGACATGTGGGTTTTGTTTACTAAGTACTATGAAGAGTGCTGACATCTGTACACCAGCACCAGCCTTGTTTGTATTACAGAAGACAGCTCAAATTAAAATTTTCACTTTTTTCCTTAGGCAAATGTAGTTCACTGCTATGGAACTCTGCAGAGTGCACAATGCCAACTGGTGTCCAAATTATGAAAATAAGGCTACTGAAATACAGGAAACATTATGAAACAAGTAGTTAAAATGTACAGTTCTGATATGTCCTCATCTTTCTTGTGTTTCAACATGAACATATGCTCCTTAAACATCATTATGGTCACACAAACATAACCATGTCTGGATTATAACCCTGGGACACCAGGGCATTCACAAGACACACTTGAGATTCTTATCAGTATGTGCCACAAACAGACTTTAAAGATAAAAAAGAGGTTGCATATACTCAAGATGTGGCATAATGCCAATTGACATTACCAAGTGTAACTGAAACAATTCCTGACCGTTGTCCTTTGAAATTTGTAGTTGGATGTGTAGATGACTGTGATACTGGCCACAGGGAAATAAATCTTTCTTCACACAATATAAAATGAAAAGTTTGAACACTATACCTCTTTTCTTCTCTTTATTTTGGGAGCATCATTCCCATATATGTGCTTCTCTAACAAGACTGTTATGTGCTTTGCCTTGTAGTTGATCTATGTTTCATTGATTATTCTACTTCCTTGTAATTGCTGACACAACTGTACTCAGAGGCAAAAACTGTCAATATAAACAAATTCATATAAGTGTTAGGAATGTTCCTGTCCTAAGTCAGTCAATTGTAGTCATAAAGTGTCTGGCAAGTCCCTTCTCCTTGACACACCATTGATAACTGTACATAAAAAAGAGTGACTGTGAAAAACTGATTGATATTGCAGTCAGGCTAATCATTCACACTTGCAAGCATGTGACAGCTAACCCTTCTCAGTGTTCATCCTTGCAGCACAGGCCATGTGCATGCAATTGTATAGGTCCTCACACCATGTTTACATTCCCTGTACTTAGTGCAGATTGTCGAATTCATGAATACTAATGAGTTCGCACCTCATCTGCATGCTTACAGTGCTGAAAGTGCTGAAGCTACACTATATAAAGGTAATCATGTAGCCAAGTAACTTGTATCAGAGTAGTAGAAACTGGATCCAAAGAGCTGCTATTCACTACTATTTGCTTTAAAAATTTGTTGCTACTTTTACAACTGACTTTCTGCAAGGGTAGGTTGCTGTTATGAACAAACTTATATATTTTAACTTTACTTATGGATTGCATTTCACAACACAAGTGTTGCTTTACTATCTGCATTATTCTCTGTAGGTGTTGGCATGGGCTTGTATACCACAGTTATTTGTTGACCATGCAGTATTTTTCTACATAATGATGACAGTTTAATGGAAATTTCAGTCTTGCAATTGACCACTTTGTTCAGAAGACTGTTGTATTAATTATTATCAAGGTCATTGGTTCCTGCATTAGTAGCAGTGGCAATTTTGTTAAGGCTCTGATGTCTACCTGGCTGATCTCCACAGAAGTAGATAGCACACCAAAAACTGTTAACCATTTTTCATTTACAGGTGTACATTCTTTTTGTAAATGCTGCAATGTACTGTAGAATGGCTATGGCACCCAAGACATCTGCACCATGTAAAATGCCATATACTGACACTGAGAATGATGTTGTCATTCAGGACCTATGTCACCATGCGACATTCCTATTAGAGACAGGCATGGGTCACAAATACTCCCATGGCCATATCTGGGAGCAGGTGGTAAATTACATTAATGCAGTGGGAGGCCATAGATGTATATATTCCAAAATAAGACATAGGGATAGTGATATGCTTACAGTGGCCAGATGTTAGGCAGCTGCTGTTGCTTGTGAACATATGACTACAGGGAGATGGTCTTCCTGTGAAGGCACCACTGACTGAAAAAGAGGAGTTCCTGTCCACTGTCAGAGATCCAGACAGCTCAGCACAGGGTACACACAGAATACTTGATGCTGGGGCTGATGAGGAAGGCAAACCAACTGTGTCTACTGCAGAACTTCCAGGTATGCTAAATAAAAAAATAATTGTCCTTGTGCGTATATATATTGATATATATATATATATATATATATATATAGAGAGAGAGAGAGAGAGAGAGATGGGGAGAGAGAGAGAGAGAGAGAGATGGGGAGAGAGAGAGAGAGAGAGATGGGGGAGAGAGAGAGAGAGAGAGATGGGGAGAGAGAGAGAGAGAGAGAGAGAGCATGCCAGAGACATCAGGGGGATAGAAGAGACATAGACAGAGAGGGAGAAGGAGGGGATAGGTGGGTGCAGGGTAGTCCAGTGAACAGTAATGATTTCTATGAGATGTGTCTTATTCCGCAGCTGTAAAGGCGATTGTTTTCATTCTCTTCTGTCATTTGCTTCATTATGCGTATCATCCTTGTTTCATCTCTCTCCTCTTTTTATATGTAAAAGCATCTGGGACTGTCATTGCATGACCACCTGCACACAGTAAGTACA
Organism: Protopterus annectens; assembly: GCF_019279795.1. NCBI lineage: Eukaryota > Metazoa > Chordata > Ceratodontiformes > Protopteridae > Protopterus > Protopterus annectens. Next base: position 266,820,095 of record NC_056735.1, on the reverse strand, counting down.
CTTTCTGTATTCTTATTAATAGCCAAAAGGTAAATGTATGTTTAACTGAAAGTTATCTGATTTCATTGCATCAGCATCTTTTTATTTATAATATATGTTTCACTGGAAACTATCGCCCCATAAGCCTGACTAGCTTGGTCTGCAAAGCTATGGAAAGGATCATCATGGACCTCATAAATAAAGATATTGGGGACCTACAGACACTGGATCCTACCCAGTTCGGCTTTGTTAAGGGCAGATCCTGCCTCTTAAACCTGGTTGATTTCTTTGAAACAGTCACCAAGGCCATTGATGAGGGGAAGGTGGTCCACACAGCCTACCTGGACCTCACAAAAGCCTTCGATACAATACCCCACTCGGGCATTATAGATAAGCTCACCAGCTTAAATATAAACCCCTATGTCACTAGATGGGTTGCAAACTGGCTCAAGGACAGAACCCACATGGTTAGAATTGCTGGAGCCATGTCAGACTCCAAACCAGTTACAAGTGGCATCCCACAAGGCTCAGTCCTGGGACCTCTCTTGTTCGGTATATATTTCTTGGAGGTACAGGCCAACACGGAAGGACTGTGGCTGACCAAGTTCACAGATGACTGCAAACTGGGCACCATAATCGACTCTCCAGCTGACACAAGCATCCTCCAAAAGGGCCTCATAGAAACAGACAACTGGTGCCAGAGCCATGGCCTCAAGCTAAACGCCAAACAGTGTATAGCCATCCCCTTTGGCAAAAACAAAGTGCCCACAAATTACCACATAGGTGGTAATCTATTAAGTACAGAAGAAGTAATTAGGGACCTGGGGACCCAAGTTGATAGCAGTCTCTCATTTGACAACCACGTGGCCAAAGTGGTTAGAAAAACATTTTATATAGCCCACCTAAGCATGAAGGGATTCACATCTAGATCAGGGGAGGTCATCGTGCCTCTTTACTCATCCCTCATCAGGCCCATAATTGAGTACAATGCCCTTTTTGGGATGTACCTTACCAGACACCTGCAGCAACTGGAAAGACCCCAAAAGTACCTCACCAAGAGGATCAAAGGGCTCAAACAGATGCCAAATGCTGCCCGGTTAAAGAAACTCCAGCTCTACTCAGTGGCATACCGCCTGTTCAGGGGCGATCTGTGCCTGACGTATAAAGCCATGTCCAACCCGGAATTAATGGACATGCTGCACCTCAGAAAATCCAAATCCCATCGAGCTACGCGCTCGAGAGACTTGAACCTCAGCACTGAAATAAATAGGACATGCTGGAGGGACAGATTCATAACCCAGAGGCTCCCTTCACTCTGGAATAAAATCCCAGTCCAGGTTAGGCAGAGTCCCTCTTTGACTCTCTTCAAGAGGAATCTTGATGAGTGGATGGGAGATTGTAGGTTTAACCCGGGTATCACTTCTGTGTCACTGTTAGACAGAGGCACAGTATACTAACCTCGAAAAAGGGCATAGCAAAATTAATTTAAAATGGGTGGCGAAAGCCAAACACATTCTGGCTAGCCTTATAAATGCCCTAGGGCAGATAGCCTAGTATGAACCTATGAACTTATGAACATAACATGGGTTTGATCATTGTTTATTTGCCTGCTTACTTGTTATCATAGGTGATCCTGCTGGTGGCACTGTGGATCTCCTGCTGACTGATGTTAGAGTATCAGCAGCCTCTGATGATGAAGGCAGTGATGAACAGTCTGGAGGGTGCAGAGGGTCAGTCTGACATTGAGGTTATGCCTCCTACATCTCCTGCCTCTGTTTTGGACACAATCAATATGTCTACGCATGCCTATGACAAAAAGTCCTCAGACATAGGACAGGTTGAGGGTGACACATTTGATCAGGGTACTGTGGTTACTCCATTTGTAAAAGTGGTTGATTCTCTCTGTGTAGACATCATGAGGGTGAGATGCTACACAGGAAGATTGCTAAAGGTGCTCGGAGTAGACTTGCTGTTTGCCCTGCTCTTGATGTTGGTGTGTTAGGAGGTACCACTTGATGCGTGTGTAGAGCCATCATGGAGGCACAAGCATGTTCCACAAGGGCCTCAGAAAGCATACTGTGAGTACTAAACTTGAACAGGATGAATGCCATACTGGATTGGACAATGTCTATAAAGGAGTGTCTGCTTGAGGAAGGTCAGCATCCACATGGCTGCTACATCATCCAGTGTTAGCTGACGAGACCGTAAAAAAAATCACACTCCCATAGTGGTACTACTTCCAGTGCTCCATCAGTAATTGCAGTGTCCACACCCAGACATGATAGGTCACATGATCATGGCCCCAGACATAGTCGTAATGAGAACTTGTCCAGTAGACATCAGTAACAGTGAGATAACACCCCAAATTTCAGCCAGGAACTAGCAATGCAACTCCTGAAAGAGGTAGCTGTCATGGCTGGGGAAGATGATACAGAACTGACTAGTCTACTTACGCCTAGCTCACACCTGTCTGAAATGCCAGGACATGATGCTAGCTTGATTGTGTTCATTTAGACACACGCACATTCACAGATACTTGCCCATACCACCTCACACATACTCTACTTATCTAAGCAGTACCGTTGACTGCTAAGCATAGCATGCTACTAGTCCTTCAAATTGAATACTTGAGGAATTAATTTTTGTTTTATTTGCACGCACTCACTTCTTTGGTGTCAGGCTTGCCCACCTGTCTACCCCACCCCCCCAATTTAATTGATAATGACTGCACCCTGCCCTTTGCACATTTCTTTGTGAAACCACCGAGAACATATCACCAAAAAGTACCAAATATAAAAAAAAATCAAAACCAGCTACTAAGGTCAATTCAAACTGTAATAATAAATATTAAAGTTTGAATCGACCTCAGCAGCTGGTTTTGATTTTCTTGCATTTCTTTGTGACTTTGGGTTGCATATATGTGTTATGCACAGAGTGGATAGCTAATATTTGCTTACTCAGAACATTTCTTTAATGCAAATATATTGCATAATAAATGCTTTTAATAATAATGTCTTTCGGCTTTTCCCGGTTAGGGGTCGCCACAGCAGAACTCCGGTCCGCTAATGATTGGCAGTGGATTTTTCCAGTGCCAAGTTGCCAGCCCGATGCCCAACCATCAAAAACGTCATAATTAGTTGTGCATGATTTTTGATCCTCACTGTATTTGTTACACTTGTTACTCAAGCAGTCAAAGTAGATGTTTAAGTATTGCTTACTGTTATACTTGTGCAAATCATGCTAACATTGACCTGCTCACTGGTTTATATACTGTGACCATCTGAAAAGTTTGATACATATTAGTGGGCAAAATCCATACCTGTGTATTGCAATATAAATCATAAAGTATTATTGACATTACTGTACACCTGAACATGTATCACCTTAGCGGCATATGAGAATTTGCATAACATGGTAATCATTTATAAAACGGTATTGTTTTTGCTCTGCAGGTTTGAGGTTTACCTTGGTAATAATGAAGATGTGAGACATCTCCTTGGGGTCTTGCCTGTGTCTGATGGTAACAAAATACAACCACTACTTGGTTAAGTAAAGGCTGTGCATTTAGACAGGCATTATTTTTAATATTTGTATGTACTAAGGCCATTACTCTTTCTTTTAAGTATTCAGTGTGTATACTATTATTTGCCTCTTAGCAAGAGTCATGGCATATTGCGCACTCCTGTGTCTGCTGGCAACATCTGCAGCTGGTAGTTCCCCCTCACACTCCTCATATGTATCTGCTGGAGTTGCTGGCCCAGCTTGTTGTCCTGGGAACTGTGGTCCTGGCCCTTCTTGTCCTTGTTGAAGCTGTCTCATGAGAATGATATTGTACAACATGGAACAGATTGTATTTTGGCAAAGGTGGCTGGGTTATACTGCAAGGCACAACAACACCTTGATTTGAGCGATCCAAATACACATTCTATGTAATTCCTAGTTTGAGCTTGGGTAACATTGTATTCTTGTTTGGTGGGGTTGTGTGGGTTTCTGATGGGTGTCATGAGCCACAGTTCAAGGGCATAACCTGCATCCCCCACTAGATGACCTGGTGGAAAGTCACCCCTAGCAAACCTTGTGTATAGCTCTTGGCTGTGCCATATGTGTGAGCTGTGAAAACCACCTGGGTTACCTGTACAGACATTGTAGGTGATCCTTTGGGCATTACAGACAGTTTGACAGTTTATAGAGTGCTATACTTTCCTGCTGATGTGCCTCCTTCACTGCTTAGCAGGTAAAGCTTTTATGTGTGTGTGTGTGTGTGTGTGTGTGTGTGTGTGTGTGTGTGTGTGTGTGTGTGTGTGTGTGTGTGTGTGTGTGTGTGGTGTGTGTGTGTGTGTGTGTGTAATCTATGAACCCGTGAAACTTCAGGGAAGTGCGCTGTTGCATAAAACTCCTGCATGGTTCTTGCTCTCTCCTGTGCAGTGCATGGAAAACAGTAATTCTCCCTTGCATGATGTAACATTGCATTTAGAAACTGATGAAATATTCTGGAAGCTAAGCCTGTGACACCCCAATATATCCCCTGTGGGTGTCTGAAAAGTGCCTGTAGCTAGCATACTTAATGCTGTTCATATCTTTGTTTATGCCCCAGTGTTACTTCTTCTACACACCTATAATGGTGTTCTGCCCACAGCATAACACAGAAACAAAATAAGGATGCGAATAACAAACACATAAATGACTCCATGTCACGGGTTTTAGGTTAGCAGGAGCTAATGAGTAAGCTGCTAGTTTTCCTGTGCTGTGTCAGCTAAGCTGCATTTTCAGAACAGAGTTTAACAAGCTATATAATAGCTCCAGGAAGTGGCTTTGTAAAATATGTACACCTATGTGTTAAGGAAAAGCAACAAAGGCATAGCTCATCAAACTTATTACAAGTTTGTGTCTAAACAGGAAACTATTGCTTATGTACCTTTGTGTTACTTTTCAAAAAGCACAACTCTTTTCTGTGTGTTATCAGAAATTTGTGATTATGCAGTGAAATGTATGCTCACTGTCACTGCAGAACTCGAAAATAATATTGTTTTGTTTAAAATGTAATAATTTTAAGTAAGAAGAATCATAGTTGCAGTCCTAATAAAATATAAATATCCTTGTCAAGAAGTTTCCCATTGTTCTTGATAATTCAAGGATCAAAAACAGACATAATCCCATCTAAAACAAAGCTGTATTGGATTCACTAACTAAAAGATACTGCAGTCAAGCTATGACAAGAATTAAAGGTCAAATTGTGCAGATTTAGTTTTCATATAGCACTAGCAAAAAGAAAACTTTTTCTGACATGTTGGGTTGGCACTTCTTCAAATTGCAAATCATGCTGAAAAAACATTCACAAAAGAAGTGACATTTGCAGTCAGAAACATTTGTTGTTTAATAAATGTCTACACTGATTAATTTAGAAAATCAGACGCATGTCCAGATTTCAAAAGTGAATTCATTTTTATATATGATCTAAGGCAGTAATTTTCAGCAATAAAAAGGCTCGGACACCATCCCACACCAAATAAAATTTCTTCTAACTTGTGTGACTTTCAAGTGAGAGAATAACAGATTTATGGCCCTGACTACATGAAACACACCACAGTCTGGTTACTTCAGTTATTTATTTGTTTAACCATAAAGGAGTTCTGCAGGTATTATAAACAGCATGCATAGTAAAAGATAAAAGCAAAATATTGCTTCTGCTTTATTACTAATATGTGCCTAGATGACAAAATATTCTTCCACATAAATATATATATATATATATATATATATATATATATATATATATATATATATATATATATTTATGCATGTGTGTGTGTGTGTATATATATATATATATATATATATATATATATATGTATACATACATATATATATATATATATATATATATATATATATATATATATATATATGTATGTATACATACATATATATATATATATATATATATATATATATATATATATATATATATATATATGTATATAAATATATGGGTCTGGGACTAATGAGTGAACGGCCATTTCACCGAATTTGAAATGGCAGTGCATACTTACGTGAACGTACTTTTCACCGAAGAAGCACTTTTGCGTAAGTATGCCTGGAGGTAGAGGGAGTTGTGGGGGAGTGACTGTTGCGGAGATCATACTACAGTGCAGTTGAGGGACTTTTTCCCTTTTCCTCACTGTAGTGCGATCTCAGAGTGAGAATAATAAAGTAGGGGGGTGTGGCGGGCACAGCCCCTCACATGGGGTGTGCAGGGGGCTTGCCCCCTTGCATAAATTCTTTTTGATTCTTTTTTAATGTTTTGTTTTTAACGCGCTTTAACAAAAGTGCTTTTTCGGTAAAAGCACTTTCGTTAAAGTGTGTTCTGGTAAGTTGGATTTGGACTGTTGAGCTTTCGTTCAACAGTCCTACATCTACATAAATATATATATATATATATATATATATATATATATATATATATAGCTGCATATATTAATCCTGGAGAGTAAAGGTTAATTTTTATTGGTGAAGTACAGTTCATGAAATTACTGTGGTCTCTTTTGTAGCCATTTACAGTAAACAGTGTAATTGTTGCCAGAGAACTACATTGGAACTCATTGATTCGATAGTTATTGCATTTAGTAAACAAAAATACTGGCAGAAAAAAAAGAAGCACAATGCAGTGGCTGTTTATATAGGTCTGAAGACAAATATTGTGCAAGGAAAGCTAATAGCAGGCACAATAAAGGTTTTTACAGTACAGTGAAAAGTTGCCTTTTCAGTACAGAAACATATTTTAAGCATCAATTCACTCAGTGGAAAAAACTCAGCCACAGTGAATATATTACTCCTGTCAGTAGAAAGTATAGAACTTAATTAGTGTTTTACTTCACTAGATAAACACTGGAAAATATTAGTGCCAGGAATGCAAAACATAAAGATGCTGACCCATGGTAAACTGCCCCTTTAACAGTTAGCAAAAAAGTAAATGAAGCCATTATGAAAACAGAGTACGTTGAACTAATCAGATTTCTGCCAAATCATATTAATAAAGCACAGTAAAATGGAGTACCAACTGAGGAAAGGAGAAAGGCAGGTGTGACTCATGAGCAAAGTACTTAGAGCAAGGGAAAGCAGTGAACTGGTAACTTAAGCTTGGTGTTCGTGAAGCCAACTCGGTGGTGCCAAGGGGTGCACCCTTGGTTAGAGCCCTGAAGACCAAAATTTGATTAGAAGTCCTGGGTCTTTGGGAGTCATCTGGGAGAAGTTTCATAGGTAGTTACTAGGCATGTGGTCTAGGAGACGTTTGAGGAGGATGGCCCAATTTCATAATTGTCTCAAAGCATTGTCTGATTAAGTGACTTGCTCCAGGTCACACAGTAAGCAAATGAAGGCATAGGGGATCAAAACCTGTAACACAGGAAGCAGCTCATTAACAGCTCATAGCCTTAATCCTCTGTGCTAACAGCATGTTGCTGCTGACCTATCCCTAGGTTAGGGGAGAAAGCTTTGATTGGTGCTGCTGACCCCGGTCAGTGATGACCAGATGTGGTTAAAGCACTCACTGAAAAGGATTGACATTTGTGGTATTCTACTGCTACACTTCATGTACATGGGAGTAGAAATGAAAACAGAGCATAAAAGAGAAAAATGAAACAAAACAAAAGGTCCCCATGGCAGGAGGATGATGTGTCACTGGAATGTCTCCTTTCTTCACTGTGGAATCCATTTATGATCACTGCAGGATTTGGATAACATGGGATCATAACAGGAACATCGCACACACATGATGGCTAGATTTGGAATTGATATATACATATATATATATATATATATATATATATATATATATATATATATATATATATTCATGTATATATATATAGTGTGTGTGTGTGTGTGTGTGTGTGAGTCTCATTAAATATTGAATGTTCACAAGAGAGAGCATGTAAATAGTGAGCAGTTTAGAACTCTAGGGAGAGAATCTAAAGTAATTGAAAATATAAAAAAAAAAAAAAAAAAAAAACAATTTTTTTGCAAGGGGCAAGCCTGCCACCTACCCACACACCCTGCAAATTATATATACTGACTCTGAGATTACACAGCAGTGGGTTAAGAGGTAATTCCCTTACCCTGCTGCAGCACAATCCCTTACAAAAGGCTACCAGAAAAAAAATGCATTTAAAAGAATGTTTGGTCATCTAACTGTTCACTCTTTTAAAGTGTACCTATATATATATATATATATATATATATATATATATATATATATACAGATAAATATAGATCTGTAGAGAGATAGATAATAGATATCAGAGGTATGATATGACATTTCCATTTGTCAAAAGCTAATTTAATCAACACACAATATGTTGACCTACTTAACTGATTGCAATATTACATTGCAGCACAAGCCTTCAGACTACAATGATTGCAAATGTAATCTGCACAGGTTACATTTGCAATCAACACACACAGAATATGAGAAGAAAAACTACAAAACAAAAATTCTCCAATTATATTTTCTATAAGAGATTTGCCTCCCACATCCACCAGTGTGGGACTCCTTACCCTATTTTTGGATGAAGTTTGAAGTCTTGAGCTTCAACTACCCAAGCTTCAACTCGCCGACAATCAGAATTTCTCCATAAGAAATCAATTGTATCAAGTTGTGCTGCAAGAGTTTCTCTTTTGTGGGAATTTGCCCTTTTTTTGAGTAAGTGTGACCTGAGAATTGATATATATAAGTTTGGGTAGGGTGTATATCTACGTTCATATAAGGCTTGGTTGTAAAAAGAACCAAGTGACCAGCACATTTACCTGGTTAAAAAGTAGAAAATTAAAATGGAACAAAATATAAAAAATTAGAAAAAAATAAAACATGAACTGACTATAGGAGTAGCTTTAGAAAGATTATTGTAATAGACCACGCTCATTGTGTTTTCCCCATAGCTCTTATATGCCTTCCTTTGCTTCTGTTCCTTTTCATGTGTTCATTCAAAACCATATCTATTTTTTTGATCTAGAGGATATCTGATGATTTTGTGATTGGCTATGGGAATCTTTTTGGAATCTCCACATCCAAGTATTTATAAGTGTTCTAATATACCCTAGAATCACAACCTCTGATCACTCTCTAGGCAGCCACTGCTACACGTATTCCTATTTCACAATTCTCTCTCTCTTCTTATCACTGCTGTAGCGAGCCTCATCTGTCTTTTTCGATATATCTCACCTTGTTCTGAAGAGGTTTTGTCGTGTTTTGTCATGTTTTTACATTATTTTGGTTCTTTACGGTTCCTTGGACATGGCTGAGCGAAGAATGCTATCCACACATGATGGTGAAGTCAGTAATATCAGCAGGTTACAAGGAGTTATTGTGATGCTGGAGAATCCGCTCCTTAAATTTACTACACAGGAATTAACCAGAGAAGGACAACATGTAGTGAATATAGAAAGGAACATTGAGGTAATCCAGCTGACACGGAAGCTGGAGAACACTTTGCAAAAATTGAGAATTACACAGTGGCAGAGGCAACACATGGAGGCGTGCCTAACTTTGAAGGTAGTACCTAGATGGTTGAGAGTACTGAAGATGCCAACATTTGGTACTACCTACCCTGAGCTATTAACTAAGTGGCAAAAACTAAATTTAGAAACCAGCTATGGCTATATTAATTTGCTAATAGAACAATACAGGGATATTGAGGTGTGGTTAACACAAGAAATTATGGTAATGGAAAGCGACCTTAAGCATCTTATCAGTGCTGAAGAAAGGGAAGTGTTTGTGGCTGACATTATGCTAAGACTATCTGTTTTAGACAATAAACAATTACTTGATAAAAAAAAAAAGAAATTAGAACGTGACTTTAATGATTTTCGTCAGGGTCAAGTCTTTTCTTGGCCCAGGGACAATGCTAATAACACTGCAAATTACTCTGACAATACTCGGAATGGTCACAATGGGACTGCTACATCTTTAAACAATAATATATGAGTAGCTACACCCACCACTGTGATGTCATCATGCACATCCCCGTTGACGGATTTTACATCACATGATGCCACCACTCCTGCTGGGGATGCAGAGTTAGATGCAGGGGAAGGCCCATCTGGATATACCAACGGCAAATTGGCCCCAGGTATGGCTGATACGACAAAGAAGAAAGTTCATGTTACTGGGAATAACACATCCCATGCATTGAATGATCAACATGACAACATAACGTTGTTTTCTTTTCCCCTACCTATTCGGCAGATGACCACAGCCAACTGGTCACCGCAGGGACATATCAGGAAACGGAAAACATCAGGGGACAGGCACGAGTTCCAAAGGAAGGTACTCAAGCCAATACCGAGGACTTAGTGGTAAATATATCTAGCTACATTTTAACTGAAAGTGAGAGGTCTTTACTTAACTGCGGCCTCTCATTTATACCCACCAGATCAGCGGATATTACTGACATTCTTGTGGACATTAATGTTTGTTAGGAAAGTCAATTTAAGAATGTTATTTGGTGATACTGATATGGGAGCTAGAAAGACTTTTACAAAACCTTCTACTTTTATACCCCAAGGGCAACCATTACTGGAGACCTTCAAGAAAGCATGTGAACATGATTTATTTGAGTTATATAAATCTAATAGCAAGCCAGATTTCTATAATTTGACCTATGAAGAATTTTTATCCATTAAGAAACTGCAGGATAATAATGCTATAGTGATCAGACAGGCTGATAAGGGAGGCACTATTGTGGTCTTTGACTTTGACATGTATTTTAATACTATGATGAACATGTTGGATGATGTAGGAACGTATCAAATATTAAATAGTATGTCACTAGATAGATTAATTAAGGATATGCATTCTGAATTGTATGACCTTTTTTATGTAATACTATTGATGGAGATTTATATAAATATCTGTTGGTTGAGAAACCTGTTGTCCCCACTTTTAGGGAACTCCCCAAAATACACAAAACTCTCATGAACCCACCCATGAGACCTATTGTCTCAGGTGGTGGTTGGCTTACGGAACCTGCTTCTATTTTCATTGAGAAGCAATTTAGGCCAGTGGTTGACAATACTACATCTATACTAAAGGACACCCAGGAGTTTTTAGAAAGTTATGGTCACTATATATCTTTTAATGATAATGATCTATTAGTCACTTTAGATGTTGTATCTTTATTTACATCAATCCCCAATGACATAGGAATGGAATTTGTGAGACTTTTTTTGATTGAAAAGGGGGTACCAAGGAATTTGATTATTAGAACTTTAGCGTTACTCAATCTAGTACTGAACAACAATGTGTTTCTGTATAATTGCACATACTATCTACAGAAAAAAGGGGTTGCCATGGGCACCCCTTGTGCAAATTCATACGCTAACCTCATGTTAGCATATTGGGATAACACTTATGTTATGGCAAATACTCTTTACAGCAAACACATTAAGTTCCATAAATGCTTTGTAGATGTGTTTTTTACATGGGATGGCACTGAAAGTGAGTTAATTGAATTCATTGGTTATATAAATGGTACCACTGACTTTTTGAGTTTTGAATACAAAAGTTCAGATGCTATGATAGAATTTTTGGATGTTCAAATATTGAAGAGAGGAGGTGTGATGCATTCTGAAATATATAGAAAGCCCTGCTGGAGGAACAGCATTTTACACCATAGCAGTATGCATCCCCAACACATTTATCAAAACATAGTAAGAAGTCAGACCCTTAGAATGTCACGTCTCACTACCAATGATGAAAGCTACAGCTCGAAACAAGAGATGTTGGCTGATAATTTGTCATTAAGGGGATATAGTAAAAAAGAAGTAGAAGGTGTATATCAAGTAAATAAATTCATGAGAAAAGGGAAAGGTAAGCCTTACTTATATAGTAACCAGGGTAATACCGGGAGTGCCAATAATGGTGAGCAATGGGTCAATGTGAATAGGATGATAATTCCCTACTCTAATAAGAATTTGAAGATCAAAGATGTCATCAATAAAAATTGGGGTATTTTAACCACTGACAATAGAATTGCTGAGATTGTGGGAAGAAAACCCAGTTTCACAAATAAAAATACAAAATCATTGAAACGATTGTTGTGCTATGAAAGTAACATGAAGGGATTAATCTCATCTAGTAGACAAGGCACCTTCTCTTGCAGAGGGTGCAACCAGTCTGCTTATATGTCTGGAAGCAATTGCTTTATACACCCAGACACAGGCAATGAATTTAGATTTAATTTTTAATGCCGACTGCAAATCTAGAGATCTAGTGTATTTGGCTGTTTGTCAGACATGCTTGTGTTTTTACATAGGAAAAACAAACAGAAGTCTCAGGGAACGTGTTAGAGAGCACATGTATGTGATTAATAGAGAAGATGACCATAATGCTTTGGCTCAACATGTCTTGAATGCAGGCACCCTACACAAATTTAAATTTAGTGTGTTGGAATTGATTAAAAAAACTGACAGACTGGGTGACATCAAAAATCATACTGAAGAATGTGAGAATAGGTGGATAAGCAAACTCCAGGGTTATAAGGGACATGGGCTTAATGAGAAGGTACCTTTCAAACCCTTTCTAGCAGCACGCCCCTATAAACATTAGTTTTATATGTCATACAAGGGTTTATATATATATATATACATATATATATATATATATATATATATGGTTTTTATGTAAATATTTATATATTTATAGACACACATATGTTGCAGTCAATATAGTGCTTTAGGAATATTTTTATGAACATACATTTTTGTTTTGTGTCCTTTTAAAATGTTTTGTGATACAACATGTGATGTAATTGAGACGTCTATGATTGGCTGATATTCATATGTACTACTATTTGAATGAGTTGTGATTTAGTGCAGTTGTTTGAAGTCTGATGAAGCGTTGGAAAGACGTGAAAGCGCTTACTTTGTACTGCAGGGATTAAACGTTTTTTATATATCTGCTGTGGCGAGCCTCATCTGTTTTTTTCGATATATCACTTTTTTATTGACTAATAGACAGGGCTGCTGATAAACTGCAGACATTTTTTTTCAAAAATTACAAGAATATGCTACAAAACTTGCAGGTAAATTATGGACTTATGACTACAACCCCTAATAGTTTGTCATATAATATGCATCAGCTTGCATTAATTACATATGTTGCTAGATAAATGTAATGGTGAAACCAGAAATGTATATTTTATGCTCAGATCTAATACTTATTTATTTATTTTATTTATTTTACATTTGTTAACCAGGCTAGTCCAACTGGATACATGTCCATTTTCAGTGGAGGCCCGGGGAGAAAAGCTCCAAGGTCATAGTTAGATTAACAAAAAAACATTGATGTTGTTACACAAGATAATATACTGGTTAGTACATATACAATAATAATCCTATAACAAGTGAGTACAGTTAAATACACTGGTGCTTACAGACCAAATAAGAGAAAACAAGAAATATTAAATGATTTAACAAGGTAAGATTAGAACAGCCAGAGAAGGAGGGCTAGAATAGGGTGTTCTTTGGTTTTTGGGTTAGGCGGAGGCTGAGAGAGGCCTAGGTACGACTGGGGCAATAGCTTGTTAGTCTGGAGAGGAACAAGGGCATAACCATTTGGATTTCAAGTATGCTCTAAGATGTAATTTAAATTGGTGCTGAGAGGGCATAAGTCTCAGGTTGTTTGGTAGTGCATTCCAGGATTTGCCAATGGAATTGGCATATAGTGCGTCACCACCAGCATTGTTAGATTTAATGGTCCTTACTTGCAGACTTTTGGAAGACCTGAGGGAGTTAAGGTTGGAGTACTGGGTAAGTATGTTGTTCAGTGAGGGAGTATTACCTGGATGGTTAATAATTTTAAAAGCCTCAGAAAGCTGGTTGAATTTGAGTAAATTGGACAGTTCCAGCCATTCAAGAGACCTTAAATTTAGGCAGTGATGAGTGCGATAGGGCGTTCCTGTTATGAATCTGGCTATGTGATTATAGGTAGTTGTTAGCTTATTAAGTTCTTTCTTGTTTAGGAAGGAGAATATCGGGGAGGCATAGAGGAGAGTGGAGAGTAGGTGGGTTCGGGCAATAGTCAGTTTGGTGTGCGGAGTTAAGAAGGCCTTTATTCTATACATCGCCCCAAGTTTTCTGTTAACCGATTTAATAGTTAAGTTTACATGTATATCGAATTTAAGTTTATGGTCTATGGTCACCCCTAGTAGTTTGGTATTGGATACAGGGTAGATAATGGTCCCATTGTTGGAGGACACATGGAAGGTAGGATTGTTGGTGTTGAGGGGTTCTATAGTTTGAGCAGTCACTGAGGTGGGGAAAAAGAGAAGTAATTTGGTTTTGGCAGGGTTAAGTAAGAGTTTAAGTTCCAAGAACCATTTTTCGACAGCAGAGAAGCAGTTTTGGGTTGTGGCTTGGAGTTTAGCGAGAGATTCATCAGAGCAGATTAGTGTAGAGTCATCTGCATATTGAATACAGGTGGCTTTGGGAATAGTTGAGTGTAGGCCATTTATGAAAATGGAGAAGAGAAGGGGACCAAGGATAGATCCTTGGGGGACACCAATATTAGTTGGGAGTAGGTCTGATAGGCTGTTTTGCCACTGGACTGCCTGTTTTCTACTAGAGAGATAGGCATTAAACCAGCTTATGGTTGGTTTACTAAGATGTAATGTTTCCAGTGCCTGAAGCAGTAGTTGGTGGTTGACCATATCGAAGGCTTTCGACAGATCTAGAAAGAGCGCAGAGGATATTAGTTTATTGTTGCGATTGTGGTTGACTGTGTCTACAAAGGAGAGAAGAGCAGTGGTTGTGCTGCGATGGGGGCGGAAGCCATGTTGGGTATTTGATAGGAGGTTGTTATGTATGAGGTAGGTAATGAGTTGTTTATGGACACAGCGTTCCATAATTTTGGCTAAGGGAGACAGTATGGCTATGGGCCTATAGTTAGAGGTTTCAGTGGAGGGCCCTCCTTTGTGGAGGGGGATGATATAAGAGATTTTCCAGATAGAGGGAATAGTTGCTTCAGAAATGGTCCTGTTAATCAAGATTGATACCGGGTAGGCTATGGCATCAGATGCTATTTGTAGGTATTTGGCAGGGAGCTGATCAGCCGCGAGGGTGGTTGGTTTCAATTTTTTCAAGAGTGTGCGAATGAAGGAGGTGGAGATGGGTTGTAGGTTAAAGGTCATTTGGGTAGTATTTGTAGTTGGGGTTACCACTGAGGGAGGCGAGGGAAGCTTGCTGGCAAGGGACTGGATGGTCTCAGTGAAAAAAGAATTAAAGGAATTGGCTATTTTTGTTGGGTCATTATCGATGAGTTTGTCGGGGGTGGGGGTAGTAGACTTACCAGGATGAAGTGCGATTAAAACCTGCCCAGAATTTTTTAGGATTATACTGATGTTTGTCTTGGAGGTGACAAAAATATTGTTTTTTATCAGATTTAACAGCTATTTTGGTTGCATTTCTTAGCTGGAGGAACTTGATACGGTCTAAAGGGGTTTTTGTGGTTCTCCACTTTTTCCAGGACTGGTCTCTAATTCTAATTTTGGATTTAGTTTCTTGTGTTAGCCAGGGTGCTATACATACCTTAGTTCTCGTAAGTCGATTGGGAGCATGGGAATTGAGTATCTTGAGGAAAGTGTTGTTAAAGTATGAGACACTTTCGTCTAAGGATAGGGTTGTTAGGATGTGCCAGTTACAAGCCTTGAGATCAGCTAGGAATTGGTCAGGGACAAAATTTTTGCTATTCCTTACTAGTCTAGTTATGGGGGGAGTCTTATTTGAACATTTGTGTTTTATAATGAAAGTAGCAAGGTGGTCACTAAGGTCATTGGGAAGGGTTCCTGTGGTATAGCTATTTGAATTCCTATTAGTAAGAATCCAGTCAATAATACTCTCCTTTTGCTGTGCATGTCCAATTCTCGTGGGAGAAAGAATATTTTGGGAAAAACCATGTAAGTTAATGGGGAGCGGATTTGATTGGGCCGAGTAGAGAGACCAGTCTATATTGACATCTCCTAATATTATTGTTTCTTGTGGATAATTGTTAGCAAGCCAACTAAGGGTTTGTTCAAGATTTTCTACATTTTTGCCTGGAGGTAGGTAGGTTACTATGAGATTAATACTTTTCGTCTGTTTAGGGATATCTTCAGAGCAATCAGTTCCAGGTTTGGAACTTTTGGGGGTTGCAGTGAATTCATTGTGATGCTCAAGGAGTTCTTGAACATCACAGCTATTCCACCACCCTTTTTGGTTGTACGATCCGCCCTGATGATGTTATATCCAGGAGGGATAATTTCCTCATCCTTGGTGCTTGGTTTGAGCCAAGTTTCTGATAAACACATTATGTCCGGGGAGTGAATATCAAGCATGGCATGCAAGCTATGTACTTTATTGTTAATACTTCTAAAATTGAGATGGAGCAAAAAAGGGAGTCCGTAGGACTGCTATTTGCATGGCGGAGGTTATGGACTGGGTCATTAAGAGGGCCTGGGTTAGGGTGGATGTCCCTGTCATTAGTGATGGATTTTTTCAAATAATCTAGTATTTTTTGTAGTCTAATTAGTAGTTTAAGCTGTTCTCTAAATGTGGATACTTTAGGGTACCTAAGCATGTAGTGTGTACTTTTAGGGATGAGGTGAGTAGCAGGGTAGGGAGAAGGGGGGATAAGAGTAGTGGTAAATTGTGAATACAGGGAGGTCTGACCCTTAGGAAGGTAGATACTATTTAGGGCTTGTGCTTCATAGGCTGTTAAGAGATACGGTAAAATGAGGAGTAAAAGTACTAGGGGGAGGGTGGTAAATAAGGTTCTATCCATGGTGAGGCTGAGATCTCAGCGTCGATAGAGCTAGGGGCGATACCTAAGTCAGTGGGCGGATTAGGTTTGGTGGTGGGGAGTGGCAGAGAGATGGGGGGGGAGTGGACAGTTCTGATTGGGTAGTGGAAATGGGGATGGGCTTGATGACCAAATAAATGTAGAGGTAGTGGGGGCGGGTGGGAATAGGGGGCAGGGAGGGGAGCGGAGCAAGCCCGAGCGTAGCGAGGGCGAAGCGGAGCGGGGACTACACCACAGGATTTCCCTGGGTCTTAGAGGACCCACCACCAACCTATCATTTAAAATATGATAAATGTGCTCAAATTTTAAAATGTTGCCCCTATACACACAGGAAAGGGACACGTTATTTTCAACTCTTGCTATTTATAACCATAAAATGACTATTTTTAGAGATTCATTCTTCTCACATAACCATGTTTTACATAGCTCTATACTGTAAACATTAGCTCTGATGTTGTCAAACTTCATTCATCCTTGACAGATGGGCTTGGTTCCAATATTGAAACTGACTCGGACGTTACTACAGCTCGTTCCAGCCAAAAACTTTTGAGCTTTACCTCTACCCAGAATCTTATCTCTCAGTTACCTCAGATCTCATTTGTTGCTTTCAGAAATGGTTATGTCTAACTATTACTCTCCACCACTACTAGAATTAGGTAAATTTTTTGTCCTTTCCTTGCATTTCATTCATTTATGATAAGAATAATTTAACCTTGACCAAACCAGTCAAAGCACATTCTACAAGCTCTATAACTACTTCAGTTGTTTTTCAGTCCAGAGCCTCAATGGATAAAATATGTGCAGCAGCTACCTGGGCTACTCCTCATACCTTTATTAGTCATTACAAATTGGACCTGGTCTCTAGGGGACAATCATCCTTCGGCTCGATGGTGCTCAGGAATGTCCTTCCATGATTCCACCCAGGAATTTAGGTAGCAGGGGACCCTGTCCCATCTGTCAAGGATGGAAGGAAGTTTGACAACATCAGATAAAGAAGTTATGTACTTACCATAACATTCCATCTGTGTTGTCAAACCTTCATTCATCTTTGACTCCCCCCATCCCCCGACCTAAACATGTTTTGTTTGGTAGAGCAGATCTAAGTGACCTTACACTGTTGTCAGGTTAAGCACGGCAGATAAGCCTTCCTCCTGACCTACCTTTCAAGTATCTGTATATATTTTTATGTCTATCTAGTTATAGATAGACATATATGTGTGTGTGTGTGTGTGTGTGTGTGTGTGTGTGTGTGTGTGTGTGTGTGTGTGTGTGTGTGTGTGTGTGTGTGTGTTTGTATGTACATATGTTTTACATGTTTCTATATCATTTCTGCAAATTGGATCTAAGGTAACTGACAGAGAGGGATTCTGGGTAGAAGTAAAGTTCGAGAGTTTTTGTTTGACATGAGCTGTAGTAACAGCCGAGTCGGTTCCAATATCAGAAGTGAGCCCATCTGGCAAGGATGAATGAAGATTTGCAATAGAGATGGGAACGTTATGGTAAGTACATAACTTCTTTTTCAGACAGTTCTAAACATTCTGGACTCCTTGTTCCTAAGATATGCTCAGAAAACATGTACTTATTTGAGTACACTGAGCATGCCAAGCTGCACCCTTGGACAGATGTGCTACCAAATGTAGAGACTTTGAGTTTTCCTTAAGTGCACTGTAGTTTACATTTGCATTAAAGGTCTCTAAACATCAAGAGCAATGCAATGCATACCTGGTAGGTATTCATTCAGATACTACATCTTGAACAGATTATAGTGAAAAAACTAAATAGTTGTTCACGTTTTGTTGAAATATTAATTTAGGAATCATTTAGTGAACTTCTTCCACCTCCTTCCACAGTACATTTAGCAGTAACATTTAATTTCAATTCAACTACTTCCATGTATTCAATATTTTAGGCAACCAAGCCATTTAAACTTCTTCTTCTTCTTCTTCTTTCGGCTTTTTCCCGGTTAGGGGTCGCCACAGCGGATCACCTTGTCCGCACATTGAATGGCAGTGGAGTTTTACGGTGTCGAGTTGCCAGCCCGGCGCCCAACCTTCCACAGAAGGCACACTCACACGCACACCTAGGGCCAATTTAGAGTGTCCAATCCACCTGCAGCATGTCTTTGGGATGTGGGAGGAAACCGGAGCACCCGGAGGAAACCCACGCGACCACAGGGAGGACATGCAGACTCCGCACAGAAGGCACCCCAGCCGAGGATCGAACCGGAGAACCTCTTGCTGTGAGGCAGCAATGCTAACCACTGCACCACTGTGGCCGCCCCAAGCCATTTAAACTTCTCATATACTTAAATTAACATTAAGGATAAATCATTAATAGGGAAACTCAGTCGATACAAAACAAATCTTTGTAGTCACTTCTTCATTCATATCAATGTGGACATTTTCATCTCTTCTTATACCTTTTTAATTTTTTTTTTGCCACTGAAATGTGCTCTGACACTTTTCAAGTGATCGAACTGTAAGATACAATCTGAATGTTGAAACCAGGAAATGAATAAATCATTTGAGAAATTATGTATCTTGGCTGCCTTTATTATATACTGCAATATGTGTATATAGATACACAAAGACACACACATATATAGCATGTATATAAATATATATATACATACATACATAAACATTATACACAAACATATATATGCTTTGCTAGGTTTAGGATATTTTTAGTAAACATATGTCACGAATTATAAAACAAAAATGCAGATTTTCTACAGAGAGCAAGATGAAAATTGTAAAACTGCAGAAACATTGCAGGTGCAAATTTGCAGTGGCCCTGCCAATAGTCTGCAATAACACCATAAAACAGGTAAGCAATTTTCCTTTCAGAAAGACGCTAAGGTATTACCTTACATTCAAACCTATCCCCACAATGTCCTTCAAGTCATTCAATATGCTTCTGGCACATGCCTTCCTAAGTTCCAAACAACCTCTTTTAAATTCTGACTGCAGACGTCAACAACAGCCCCAGAGTATTGCTATTACATGGTATTACTATCTGTGTGGAGTTTCTATTGGCTTCTAGTTTTTGTGTGATTTTACTCTTGACATTCTGGTTTCTTCCTAGATCCCCAAAACATGCTGTTTATTGACTACTTTTAAAACTGACCATATGCACTGCATTTACACGTATTGCTTTCTGCTAGTCTGCTGTGTACTGTGATGGGACAGTACTGATGTTTGCTATAAGGAACACGACTAACATTCAAGACATTTTGTCCTATTCTGATGCATTAGAGAACTATAGCAAATATACCGTGGTGGTGCAGTGGTAGCGCTGTTACCTCACAGCAAGAGGTTCTCTCGTTGGATTCTTGGCTGGATGCGGGAAGTGCCTTCTGTGTGGAGTCTGCATGTCCTACCCCGTGGTTGGGTGGTGTTCGAAAGACATGCGTAAATAGGTGTGCCTTCGTTGAAGGTTGGACGTCGAGCTGGCACCTCGGCATTCGTGAAAATCTACTGCCAATCATTAGCAGACCGGAGTTCCGCTGTGGCGATCCCTAACCGAAAAGCCAAAAGACAAACAACAACAAGAGAACTATAGCCACAAACTAATTTAAGACCATTTGGTGGCCTGGACCTCTAAGTGGGTGATAGTGGTTGATGATATTTTTCTGCTGTTGAAGTTGAAGCTTCATCTGTACCATTTCAGACACATCCACTAAGCTACTAGCTGCAGAAGAAATACCCCAATTAAAGGGCCAAGGCCTTCTATTGTCTGGTATAAGAGTAATAAAACCATGAAAGCCATTCATAGGAATGACTGGAGTATGATCTCAGTTCACCTTTCACATTTTAACTAGAAAATGTGGCAGTAATATTTAGAAAACAATCCATTCTGATTCATATTAAAAATAAAACTTGGAGAGCATCAATTCAACAAAAGCCAGTGATATACATAAAATAAAATTAAAGTGTATGTCTTTAAATAGCATCATTATGCAGGCAGAATTAAATAAGTGCTCTGCTATGAAGGAAAATGCTGTCTGCAGGGGAAAGGAGGGTGGGTCATTTCTAATATGAAAAAACAAATAAAAGCTTAAATAATATAACATTAAACAAATGTTGCAAATCTGCTTATCAATATGTGCACCCTCTTCAAGCAAACAGTTTTAAGATGACCTACAGCATTCCTTTACAAAACTTGATAACTGGCTAGAGAAATGTAAACTACTGCTAAATCCAGACATAACTAAACTAGTGGTATGCTCACCTGCAACCCAGGAATCAAACTAACGTAACAAAAATATTATTAGTCAATAATATTAAAATTAAGTTAAATACAAAAGTTTTGAGAATTATAATTGACTATAGATTCAGTCAACATCTCTAATATGCAGCAGAAAACAAACATAAACAATGACTTCTTTATAAAGTTAAACCTTTTCTAACAGAGCATGCATGCAAGTCCATAGCTATCACATATTTCTTCCCCAGTCTTCTATAAGCCTAATAAATTCTGCGGAACTTACAGTCCTCTCAGCAAGCCATACTGGAGCAATCTTATTAAGGTTTGCCAGTAATCACATTAACCAAACCCTTGTCTTGCACTTCATTCTCTTAACTGGCTGGATTTACTTATTCTATTAACCTGCATGCATATTAAGACTGCCCACAACATCATCCATATCCTAGCTAAATGCCCTGCCACCAGCCATCAGTTATTAAGCTGGCACATGCCTCACAGATAACTGAACCAATAACTGTATACTATATATATATATATATATATATATATGTGTGTGTGTGTGTGTGTGTGTGTGTGTGTGTGTGTGTGTGTGTGTGTGTGTATGTGTGTGTGTGTGTGTGTGTGTGTGTGTAGATTATAGACAGATAGATATAGGATCTCCTTTAGAAGGTCAAGTTACTGGAACATTGATTGGCAGAATACTGAGTTCAGATGATCAAAAACTGACTATTTCTATGGGCAGGAGCATCAACACATCATAATAACAAATAGAGGCAGTTCATGGTTGTGCAACATCACACTAAAGTGGGATTTGATTTTGGCCTTTTCTCTGCTGTTGTGCAGTTTCAGATTTAGTATATTTAATTAGCAGGGGTGGGGGGGTTGCAGGATTGTGTTTTTGATCTTATGGATTTCAAGGTTCCAGTCCACTGGTCTCAATGTTTTCACAGTTGAAAGTACTTCAATCTCGTGATCTAGATCTTTATATATCGTATATATATATATATATATATATATATATATATATATATATATATATATATATATATATACACACACACACACACACACACACACACACACACACACACACACACACACACACACACACACACACACACATATATATATATATGTCTAATTTTAAATCTCAAAAGACTGACTTTCAGTATTTCGAGACTTAAACACCGAACATGCATTATACTGAAATATTAAAAAAATGAATGTCACTATACCAGAAATTCATAATACCAAATTTTCAGTAAGCGACATTCAGTTTTTTAATATATCCTCCACAACAACATCACAAACACCACCTCCTCCTAAACCTTAACTTAGACACTAAACACACACATCTATAAAACCTATGCTGTGCCCCCCACACCCCTCTACTTATATATACCAACTCTGAGGACACACTAATATAAAATACAAAAAAAACTACTGTTACACACCCTAAACTTACTTCGCACACCATCACACATACACGCAAAAAACACACATACTACATATTCAAAAAACACACTACCTTCAACACTAACATACACACATACTCACCCATTTAACCCATCCAACTTCCAAAATTTCCCACAAAACTAAAAAACAAAAAACCCTACCCAAAACCCTTAAACACTTACAACCTACCTGAATCTCCATACACAGCCACACATTGTCTGCCATATCTAACTCCAGACCACAATGCACCACAAACACAAACCACAGCACACCACATCTACAGCAGATTTGGTAATATAAAACTCGGTAAAGTGCAGTTTCAGTAATCTGGAAGCAATTGCTTTATACACCCAGACACAGGCAATGAATTTACATTTAATTTTTAATGCCGACTACAAATCTAGAGATCTAGTGTATTTGGCTGTTTGTCAGACATGCTTGTATATTTTTACATAGGAAAAACAAACAGAAGTCTCAGGGAACGTGTTAGAGAGCACATATATGCGATTAATAGAGAAGATGACCATAATGCTTTGGCTCAACATGTCTTGAATGCAGGCACCCTACACAAATTTAAATTTAGTGTGTTGGAATTGATTAAAAAAACTGACAGACTGGGTGACATCAAAAATCATACTGAAGAATGTGAGAATAGGTGGATAAGCAAACGCCAGGGTTATAAGGGACATGGGCTTAATGAGAAGGTACCTTTCAAACCCTTTCTAGCAGCACGCCCCTATAAACATTAGTTTTATATGTCATACAAGGGTTTATATATATATATATATATATATATATATATATATATATATATATATATATATATATATATACATATATATGGTTTTT
The DNA here is from genome assembly GCF_019279795.1 of Protopterus annectens. NCBI lineage: Eukaryota > Metazoa > Chordata > Ceratodontiformes > Protopteridae > Protopterus > Protopterus annectens. The sequence continues at coordinate 266,796,775 of NC_056735.1, read as the reverse complement.
ATGTAAATATTTATATATTTATAGACACACATATGTTGCAGTCAATATAGTGCTTTAGGAATATTTTTATGAACATACATTTTTGTTTTGTGTCCTTTTAACATGTTTTGTGATACAACATGTGATGTACTTGAAACGTCTATGATTGGCTGATATTCATATGTACTACTATTTGAATGAGTTGTGATTTGGTGCAGTTGTTTGAAGTCTGATGAAGCGTTGGAAAGACGTGAAAGCGCTTACTATGTACTGCAGGGATTAAACGTTTTTTATATATCTGCTGTGGCGAGCCTCATCTGTTTTTTTCGATATATCACTTTTTTATTGACTAATAGACAGGGCTGCTGATAAACTGCAGACATTTTTTGTTCAAAAATTACAAGAATATGCTACAAAACTTGCAGGTAAATTATGGACTTATGACTACAACCCCTAATAGTTTGTCATATAATATGCATCAGCTTGCATTAATTACATATGTTGCTAGATAAATGTAGTGGTGAAACCAGAAATGTATATTTTATGCTCAGATCTAATACTGTTGCACCCACCACCAACCTATCATTTAAAAAATGTAAAATGTGCTCAAATCTTAAAATGTTGCCCCTATACACACAGGAAAGGGACATGTTATTTTCAACTCTTGCTATTTATAACCATAAAATGACTATTTTTAGAGATTCATTCTTCTCACATAACCATGTTTTACATAGCTCTATACTGTAAACATTAGCTCTGATGTTGTCAAACTTCATTCATCCTTGACAGATGGGCTCGGTTCCGATACTGAAACTGACTCGGACGTTACTACAGCTCGTTCCAGCCAAAAACTTTTGAGCTTTACCTCTACCCAGAATCTTATCTCTCAGTTACCTCAGATCTCATTTGTTGCTTTCAGAAATGCTTATGTCTAGCTATTACTCTCCACCACTACTAGAATTAGGTAAATTTTTTGTCCTTTCCTTGCATTTCATTCATTTATGATAAGAATAATTTAACCTTGACCAAACCAGTCAAAGCACATTCTACAAGCTCTATAACTACTTCAGTTGTTTTTCAGTCCAGAGCCTCAATGGATGACATATGTGCAGCAGCTACCTGGGCTACTCCTCATACCTTTATTAGTCATTACAAATTGGTCCTGGTCTCTAGGGGACAATCATCCTTCAGCTCGATGGTGCTCAGGAATGTCCTTCCATGATTCCACCCAGGAATTTAGGTAGCAGGGGACTCTGTCCCATCTGTCAAGGATGGAATGAAGTTTGACAACATCAGATAAAGAACTTATGTACTTATCATAACATTCCATCTGTGTTGTCAAATCTTCATTCATCTTTGACTCCCCCCATCCCCCGACCTAAACATGTTTTTTTTGGTAGAGCAGATCTAAGTGACCTTACACTGTTGTCAGGTTAAGCACGGTAGATAAGCCTTCCTCCTGACCTACCTTTCAAGTATCTGTATATATTTTTATGCCTATCTAGTTATAGATAGACATATGTGTGTGTGTGTGTGTGTGTGTGTGTGTGTGTGTGTGTGTGTGTGTGTGTGTGTGTGTGTGTGTGTGTGTTTGTATGTACATATGTTTTACATGTTTCTATATCATTTCTACAAATTGGATCTGAGTTAACTGACAGAGAGGGATTCTGGGTAGAAGTAAAGTTCGAGAGTTTTTGTTTGACATGAGCTGTAGTAACAGCCGAGTCGGTTCCAATATCAGAAGTGAGCCCATCTGGCAAGGATGAATGAAGATTTGCAATAGAGATGGGAACGTTATGGTAAGTACATAACTTCTTTTTCAGACAGTTCTAAACATTCTGGACTCCTTGTTCCTAAGATATGCTCAGAAAACATGTACTTATTTGAGTACACTGAGCATGCCAAGCTGCACCCTTGGACAGATGTGCTACCAAATGTAGAGGCTTTGAGTTTTCCTTAAGTGCACTGTAGTTTACATTTGCATTAAAGGTCTCTAAACATCAAGAGCAATGCAATGCATACCTGGTAGGTATTCATTCAGATACTCCATCTTGAACAGATTATAGTGAAAAAACTAAATAGTTGTTCACGTTTTGTTGAAATATTAATTTAGGAATCATTTAGTGAACTTCTTCCACCTCCTTCCACAGTACATTTAGCAGTAACATTTAATTTCAATTCAACTACTTCCATGTATTCAATATTTTAGGCAACCAAGCCATTTAAACTTCTCATATACTTAAATTAACATTAAGGATAAATCATTAATAGGGAAACTCAGTTGATACAAAACAAATCTTTGTAGTCACTTCTTCATTCATATCAATGTGGACATTTTCATCTCTTCTTATACCTTTTTAATTTTTTTTTTGCCACTGAAATGTGCTCTGACACTTTTCAAGTGATCGAACTGTAAGATACAATCTGAATGTTGAAACCAGGAAATGAATAAATCACTTGAGAAATTATGTATCTTGGCTGCCTTTATTATATACTGCAATATGTGTATATAGATACACAAAGACACACACATATATAGCATGTATATAAATATATATATACATACATACATAAACATTATACACAAACATATATATGCTTTGCTAGGTTTAGGATATTTTTAGTAAACATATGTCACGAATTATAAAACAAAAATGCAGATTTTCTACAGAGAGCAAGATGAAAATTGTAAAACTGCAGAAACATTGCAGGTGCAAATTTGCAGTAGCCCTGCCAATAGTCTGCAATAACACCATAAAACAGGTAAGCAATTTTCCTTTCAGAAAGACGCTAAGGTATTACCTTACATTCAAACCTATCCCCACAATGTCCTTCAAGTCATTCAATATGCTTCTGGCACATGCCTTCCTAAGTTCCAAACAACCTCTTTTAAATTCTGACTGCAGACGTCAACAACAGCCCCAGAGTATTGCTATTACATGGTATTACTATCTGTGTGGAGTTTCTATTGGCTTCTAGTTTTTGTGTGATTTTACTCTTGACATTCTGGTTTCTTCCTAGATCCCCAAAACATGCTGTTTATTGACTACTTTTAAAACTGACCATATGCACTGCATTTACACGTATTGCTTTCTGCTAGACTGCTGTGTACTGTGATGGGACAGTACTGATGTTTGCTATAAGGAACACGACTAACATTTAAGACATTTTGTCCTATTCTGATGCATTAGAGAACTATAGCAAATATACCGTGGTGGTGCAGTGGTAGCGCTGTTACCTCACAGCAAGAGGTTCTCTCGTTGGATTCTTGGCTGGATGCGGGAAGTGCCTTCTGTGTGGAGTCTGCATGTCCTACCCCGTGGTTGGGTGGTGTTCGAAAGACATGCGTAAATAGGTGTGCCTTCGTTGAAGGTTGGACGTCGAGCTGGCACCTCGGCATTCGTGAAAATCTACTGCCAATCATTAGCAGACCGGAGTTCCGCTGTGGCGATCCCTAACCGGGAAAAGCCAAAAGACAAACAACAACAAGAGAACTATAGCCACAAACTAATTTAAGACCATTTGGTGGCCTGGACCTCTAAGTGGGTGATAGTGGTTGATGATATTTTTCTGCTGTTGAAGTTGAAGCTTCATCTGTACCATTTCAGACACATCCACTAAGCTACTAGCTGCAGAAGAAATACCCCAATTAAAGGGCCAAGGCCTTCTATTGTCTGGTATAAGAGTAATAAAACCATGAAAGCCATTCATAGGAATGACTGGAGTATGATCTCAGTTCACCTTTCACATTTTAACTAGAAAATGTGGCAGTAATATTTAGAAAACAATCCATTCTGATTCATATTAAAAATAAAACTTGGAGAGCATCAATTCAACAAAAGCCAGTGATATACATAAAATAAAATTAAAGTGTATGTCTTTAAATAGCATCATTATGCAGGCAGAATTAAATAAGTGCTCTGCTATGAAGGAAAATGCTGTCTGCAGGGGAAAGGAGGGTGGGTCATTTCTAATATGAAAAAACAAATAAAAGCTTAAATAATATAACATTAAACAAATGTTGCAAATCTGCTTATCAATATGTGCACCCTCTTCAAGCAAACAGTTTTAAGATGACCTACAGCATTCCTTTACAAAACTTGATAACTGGCTAGAGAAATGTAAACTACTGCTAAATCCAGACATAACTAAACTAGTGGTATGCTCACCTGCAACCCAGGAATCAAACTAACGTAACAAAAATATTATTAGTCAATAATATTAAAATTAAGTTAAATACAAAAGTTTTGAGAATTATAATTGACTATAGATTCAGTCAACATCTCTAATATGCAGCAGAAAACAAACATAAACAATGACTTCTTTATAAAGTTAAACCTTTTCTAACAGAGCATGCATGCAAGTCCATAGCTATCACATATTTCTTCCCCAGTCTTCTATAAGCCTAATAAATTCTATGGAACTTACAGTCCTCTCAGCAAGCCATACTGGAGCAATCTTATTAAGGTTTGCCAGTAATCACATTAACCAAACCCTTGTCTTGCACTTCATTCTCTTAACTGGCTGGATTTACTTATTCTATTAACCTGCATGCATATTAAGACTGCCCACAACATCATCCATATCCTAGCTAAATGCCCTGCCACCAGCCATCAGTTATTAAGCTGGCACATGCCTCACAGATAACTGAACCAATAACTGTATACTATATATATATATATATATATATATATATATATATATATGTATGTGTGTGTGTGTGTGTGTGTGTGTGTGTGTGTGTGTGTGTGTGTGTGTGTGTGTGTGTGTGTATGTGTGTGTGTGTGTGTGTGTGTAGATTATAGACAGATAGATATAGGATCTCCTTTAGAAGGTCAAGTTACTGGAACATTGATTGGCAGAATACTGAGTTCAGATGATCAAAAACTGACTATTTCTATGGGCAGGAGCATCAACACATCATAATAACAAATAGAGGCAGTTCATGGTTGTGCAACATCACACTAAAGTGGGATTTGATTTTGGCCTTTTCTCTGCTGTTGTGCAGTTTCAGATTTAGTATATTTAATTAGCAGGGGTGGGGGTTGCAGGATTGTGTTTTTGATCTTATGGATTTCAAGGTTCCAGTCCACTGGTCTCAATGTTTTCACAGTTGAAAGTACTTCAATCTCGTGATCTAGATCTTTATATATCGTATATATATATATATATATATATATATATATATATATATATATATATATATATATATATATACACACACACACACACACACACACACACACACACACACACACACACACACACACATATATATATATATATATGTCTAATTTTAAATCTCAAAAGACTGACTTTCAGTATTTCGAGACTTAAACACCGAACATGCATTATACTGAAATATTAAAAAAATGAATGTCACTATACCAGAAATTCATAATACCAAATTTTCAGTAAGCGACATTCAGTTTTTTAATATATCCTCCACAACAACATCACAAACACCACCTCCTCCTAAACCTTAACTTAGACACTAAACACACACATCTATAAAACCTATGCTGTGCCCCCCACACCCCTCTACTTATATATATACCAACTCTGAGGACACACTAATATAAAATACAAAAAAAACTACTGTTACACACCCTAAACTTACTTCGCACACCATCACACATACACGCAAAAAACACACATACTACATATTCAAAAAACACACTACCTTCAACACTAACATACACACATACTCACCCATTTAACCCATCCAACTTCCAAAATTTCCCACAAAACTAAAAAACAAAAAACCCTACCCAAAACCCTTAAACACTTACAACCTACCTGAATCTCCATACACAGCCACACATTGTCTGCCATATCTAACTCCAGACCACAATGCACCACAAACACAAACCACAGCACACCACATCTACAGCAGATTTGGTAATATAAAACTCGGTAAAGTGCAGTTTCAGTAAACTGTACTTTCGAAATTTTAGTCTCAAGATACCGAAAGTCGATCTTTCAGCATTTTGAAGTTTATAAGGAATACCATATATGTATGTATACATATATATATATATATATATATATATATATATATATATATATATATATATATATGGGTTTACTCACTTTAGTCAAGAAGCCTAAATGCTGACCACTGAAGGTTGACATGGTACTAAGTATGTTCCACAAAAACATTGCTAGCAGTCAGCACTCAGACGTCTCCTTAAGTTTATTAACACATATTTATTAAAACCAAAAACCATAAAATGTATTCCATAAAACAAATGGATTAAGTGTTTTCATCCTGCACATACTAGGACTTCATCAGAATCAATGTTCTACCAAGTAATACTCTAATTATATCCTAAAATACCACTAATTAATTAATTATCCATTGTAAAAAAGCATCCTTAAAGAAACAGTGCATATCAAGATTTAAACAAACACGTATCCAAACACAATGAAAAAACAGTAACATAGCTAAAATGTTTCAATAAAACCTTGAATAAAAAACTTTAGTACATTGAGAAGAGATCAACAAAGTCCATTCTGAGCTGGCAATTGTTCAGGGTGAACTAACTTGGATGAGAGATCTTTTCAGGCAACCAGAAAACAGATCTATGAAGGGGTGGAACTGGTGTGTGTCCTCCATGTTAGCTCTGAACGGAGAAAATGATACAACTATACAAAGTGTGGGAGCTGGAGCAATTGATGGATGTATTTTCCCTTTTGGATGTGAAAGGGCTGAGGAGTCGGTGATATACAGTACAGTACAGGAAGAAGCAGAACAAAGTGGAGCTCACCCTAAATGTATTGCACCAAAAAAACACCTATGCTGCTGTACTGTCAGCCTCAGCCATTTCTAATAAGACTGCTCAGGCCCACTCAAATAACAGTACAAACAGGGAAGGAGCTCATAACATTGCAACATCTTTTAATGAACAATCTAATAAATATTCTAAGAGAGGTATTGGCAATTTTGAGAATTTTATTGACATGAACTTTAACTTCACCTCAGGGGTTATGTATAATGGAGAACCAAATGAGGTTTTTGACTGTAACATAGGTGGTTCCCTTAAATAACCAATTTTCAAGTTGGAAAATAAACTGTTTTAAATCAAATCTCTACAGATGGACAGTGCTTATTTATGGAGGTGCTTAGAATTAAAAGTAGTATCTCAAGGGCTGCTCATTTTTAAATTCCCTTTTGTACTTGATTTTAAAGTTGCAACGGTTAAATAGTTTACGGAAATGTTTGATAAGCATGGCCTTGAATTAACTGAAAAAATATATTAAGTTTAATTATGTCAATCTTTATTATTTGATTGAAGAGGTTGAGAAATTGAATCTTGATATAAAAATGATTTTATATTTCAGCAATAGGAGGCCTTTTGTAATAATCAATTCACCCCAGCAGAAAGGAAATGTGAAAATGTTTTTAAAAGAATATCTATGGATGCCTATAATGTTCTGATGGTTAAGAACCCTATTCTTGCCACAATCTTTGGTATCCCAAAAATCCAAAATTGCAAGTTGGGTTCTAAGACATACCCCATTGGGTTATGTATTGATAGATGGTTAAAATCAGTTTATGACAAGGCAAACCATTTAATTGTTGATTTTTGGGATTTTCTAAGGAGACTTAAACAAGACCTTTGGGGCAAAGAAATCATATTTACAAAAAATTAAGGAAAACTGCCCAAAGTATAAACAAAAAAACATAAAAGAGATACTAGGCACTCAGGATGGAGCCAGCTGTAAATATAATAATCACGAATATATAAACATAAAATTAACACTTTAACATAATCACTGTGTTTTCATCTATACAAGTAAAGACTTCATCAGATGTGAGCACAAATCCAAAATCCATTCCTTAAATCCAAAACTTCCCTTCCAATCACCAACAACATGAAGTATCCATTAAATCAATTAACTACTTAAAAACAAAATTAAATATTAAGTCTTGGTGAAACTTCCTGAATAAAGTACATATAAGACCAAGCAAAAAGTGAAAGTTTTAAATAAAAAACTAATAAATAGCATCCAATATATAACTATATATAAACCTACAAAAGCATAAAAAATATAAACTTCTAAAATACTATACCAGTTCATATTATCAAGATAATAGTCCTATCTAGTGTAAAAACCTTTAAATACAGTGGAAAACAAATATATATATAACATTAATATACCATGGCTTCCTAAAAAATCATAATAAGATTAAACATGTTAAAAATAATGAGTAAAAAATGAATATAGAAATCCTGTATGCAAAAACATATATAACGACCTTTTGAAGATGGAAACGAAATGAAGCCATCTAGGTTCAACCTAGCAGCCCTCATTTTTAATACTGGGGCCAAGAAAATACATTTATCATTGAGCCCTGGTGGTTTGTTGGCTTCTAAAATTATCTGCCAATAAAACATTTTATCCTCAATCTTCATCTCCCAGAGTCCACCTCTTACATCAATTGGTACCTCTTCTAAAGCAAAGTATAGGAACTTAGCTCCCCTGCACTTCAGAGTGTGTTTAAATAATATTTTTTTTCATTGTTGGTCTGAACATCGTAGTAATCTTCATATATTCTTCTCCTTAATCTACTCTCTCTCTTACCAACATAGAATGCATCACATGCCTCACACTGGGCTAGATACAACACTCCTACTATGTTGCAATTAGAATATGTTTTCCCCTCTATATATTTATTTCTACTCTTAATATGTACCCTTTCTCTATGGGTGATATATGAACACTGCCGCATTTAAAAGTTTGTTTTCTTTTTTTGTTGTTATTAACCTGGCCACCCTTATGCTCAAGTAAATCTTTTATATGTTGCCCTTTCCTAAAAATAACTTTAAGAGGGTTTCCAAAAATATTCCCTAAGTCAGTTAGACTAGCAAATTGTTCCCATTCTTTCTCAACTATGTTTCTAATAACATGAACATCAACATTATAACTCACAAAAGCTCCTTTAAAAGCATCACCTTGCTCCTGAATTCATTCAATTCCTTATTCATCCTTACTACCATTGTATCTTCATATCTTTTCCTAAAAGGGGTGAAAATGTATCATTTCTACCTTTCAGGACTTTATCCTTGACCTCATTAATAAGTTTATGGGGGTAACCCCTCTCCTTAAACATACCTTCTAATAAATTACATTCTGTTCTAAAATCTGTATCATCTGAGGTCATCCTACTTACCCTGACATATTGTCCTTTGACATTACATCTTTTTTGATAATGGGGGTGGGCACTCGTAAAGTACAAATAAGAATTAGAGAAAGTTTCCTTCTGATACACTGTAGATTTAAACTCACCATTTAGCTTATGGATAGGTACATCTAAATAATTAATCCTTTCATAACTAATATTGTAAGTAAATTTCAAAAAATCAGTAGTATTAGAAATATATTCCATCAATTCTCTTAACTTGTCCTCTGTATCCAGTAATCTTTTGCACAGCCTCCAACATGAAACATAACTGGAGTTAAGTACATATTTTTGTTCCCATATTGACAATATATTTGCTTACACGGGGGCACAACATGCCCCCACTGCCACACCTTTCATCTGTTGAAAGAACTCGCCCTTGAAAAAAATGAAATTATTCTTCAAAACCAATTCAATAAGTTTTAAACATGTATGGAATTCATTATTAGTGAGTCACCCTCTGTGAATCTGTGCTTCTTCAAACTATTCCATCCCCTTATCATTGGGAATGAAAGTAAACAAATCAACAATATCTATGGTGACGAAAATAATGTTCTCGTCAAATAATTCAGATCTAACACATGTTTTCCATCTTTGGTAGTCCTCTGTATAATTGCAACTGTATTACTGTCATGTGTGTGTGTGTGTGTGTGTGTGTGTGTGTGTGTGTGTGTGTGTGTGTGTGTGTGTGTGTGTGTGTGTGTGTGTGCACGCGCACGAGCACGAGCGCACATGACAATTTTATTTCACAGTGTGTCATCCTGTTGCTTACATGTGCATGTGATATTTTTCTTCAGGTTGCCCTTCTGCATATCTAGTTGTAGCACAGGTGGAAGAGGTGGTGTTGCCATGCTTGTTTCAGTCTCTGCCAACTGATGCATATATTGCTGGCCAGTGGCTAGGGCTGTTTCATAGTAAGTTCATAAGTCCATCACTTGTAAATATCAGTGATTAGCACAGAGTGCCATTAAAGAACACTGACTCCATAAATTCAGGATTGAAAACCTCATATCCCATCTTAAACTGTGATAATTTTTTGAGTGCCACACAGTAAAAAGCAATTTATTCTAAATTCTTAGAACTTATGTATGACTGGATTTGAATAAACAGTTAGGATGAATGATGCCAGAAGTAATTAATAACCGAAGGCTTTTTATGCCAGAATTGCTACCCCATGTTAATACCTATAGTGAATAGTAAATAAGTTTAGTTTAAGCATCAGACTTGATAACTGAATTGTCTTGATGCTGGAATGTGTATTGTAAAGCACCTCTGAAGTGATCCCAATTTGTGTTGCTGACCTTTAGAATAAATACAAAATGAATTATTAAATTCCAATAAAGGTCTTAAACAGGTTCTGTGTAATTGAGTCCCATTCCAGTCATCCTTTTGGGATACAGAGTTTAAGACAAGTACCATGTTTCTTAAGGTCTTACTTCTAATATCGATTACGTGCTTATCAAATGATAGTTTGTTATTACAATAACAAACAATCAAATGATTGTTTGTGATTGTAATTCTAAGGTCTTTACACTCATGCTATTATTTAAGTGTAGAGTGAAGGGAAGGGAAACAAGGAGTCATTGCTGGATATTACCTGGTGGGGTCAGAATGGCTGTCCATGGAACCTTCTCAGGAGGTGATGAAGGTTCTTCCCCTGTGAGTAGTCCATAGGACTCTGACCTTATCTCCTGGATTCAGATGCAGAAGCTGGTGGATGCTCATGGGTAGCAGCAACTGGATGTCTGCCTTAGGAATGTGGAGTGCCTTTTGGTGTAGCTGATGGCGTCTCATGACCAGCAGACCCAGCCAACTGGGCCAATGGAAGGAGCAACTAGCTCTTATAATTGGCTATCCAGGGACTAGATACCTTGAACTGTTGCCCTTTAGGCCAGTCTGGCCTCCAACCATACTAGAACCCTACTGTGCCCTTATCCAGGTGTGACCCCTCTTTTATGTGCCACTCTCCGTTCATTGTTTGTTTTCTAACTGCCTCCATCACCACTTGTCCACTGAGTTTATGCCTTTGTCCACCCACTGTGTTCATCACCTTTTGTGTAGCTACTATATCTGTTTGCCTGAGTTTGTGTTTTATATTTGTCTGTTTGCTAATAATCCCAGCCTTTCTTCCTTTATTCCATCTTCAGCCTTCACTCACTGCTTTCCCCAGCTGTCTCTGCTGCTCTACATAAAAATGTGACTCTTTTTTTTCCCATTGAAATAAAGTTACCCTTCCATACCCTCCATCATTCATACCTCATGGTTACCCTTGTGTATTTCCCTCTGCATGCTCTTCTCCCTTCTCCTACCTGTCAGTCTACAACAGTTCCTATCCATTTATTTGATGAACAGGGATGGCACTGTGGTGTGCAGCACCATAGTACTCTGTGTGACAACCACTATAATGCCCTTCTTTTGCCAGGCAAGCATGAAATGTAGCTTTGCAGCATAATGCTGTCTGTGAATCTCAGACATTTTGTAAATAGGCTGCATTTTATTTAAAGGAGACGATGTTTTATTGAGACTGGAGTCATTACTTCATTTTGTCAACTCCTGGGTCACTGTTGTCTAAAATGGTGCGTAGGTATAGATTAAACTGTGATGGTGTTAGAGTTTAAGGGAAATGTAACTATGTGCTTGTGAGTGTCTGATCTGAGTCTGTTTTTGGATATTTGTGCAGAGTAGAGTTTATTGTGTATGTATGAGTTAGTTTTTGTGAATGTATAGAGGGGGATGTCTAGTTAAGTGACTTGCACAGGGTTTTGCACAGAATTAAACCTTCTACCTTAAGTACTGGAGGCAAGAGCTTAAGCCTTTACTGTAACTGCTAGACACTCCATTAACTTACTGAGGACTACTGAGGATTATTGCCAGACAATGCCAGTCAGAGTTTCATAGTTTTTGTGGGTCACATAATGTATGTTGAAGCAAAACATCTTTTTCTGTAAACATAAGTGATTTAGAATTGCCTGCTCTTACCTTTTTCAAGGTTTGCAGAAGATCTCTGATTTTGCCTCATATTTATGCTCTTCCCTTGAGCAAGTCACTTAACTAGAATGTGATTACAACTGGAAATCTGCGCTAGGCTCTTCAGTGGTTCTCTGAACTATAAGCTTAGTAACAACCTAATGAACCAGTGCTGTTATAATGTAAAGGAAAGAAATTAATTATAGTAAACAGGGGAATTGTCATATTTATTTTTTCATTTATTTATGTGTTTATTTATCCTTTGTTAACTTGGTTAATCCCAGTAAGCTAGTAACCTGTTTTCAGGGAGAGCCAAAGTCGTATTTATACTACTAAGGGAAATTTTGCCAGGGCATCAGGGAACGCTGCTACAACACTTGCAATGTGCACAGCCAAAGAGTGAGAGCATCCATTCTGTTCCTGATGTAGTAGCAGCTGGAAGAATGGCATGCAAAATATGGTGATGAGGGAGTGTGAAATAGAGGTGAATGCCAACTCTTCAGATTTGTTTTCTGAAAATAAGGAGGAGAGATCTGGAGTGGAGAATCATTAGGGAGACCAGATAGAGGATACGGAAGATGTTTAAAGATTCACTGGGAGAGAAGCGACAGCAGGAAGATGCTATTTTTACAACTCTCCAGTTGAGAGGATTTCAGGATGATTCATTGGGGACAAGAGTTTAAGAGAAAGATGTGGTTGGGGAACAGAAGTGGTTGGAGAACAGAAGGAAGAAAGAACAAAGAGGAAGAAAACAGAAGAAATGGCAATGAAGAATACATAAATAGATATAATTCAGAATAAAAAGAACTACAAATGGACATGTATAGAATATAGTTGTACCTTTAGGAATCAAGGCACAACATGTAAGAGCTTTTATTCCGATTAAAAAGAGACTTGTTGTGACATGTTCTTTGAGACTGCTACAGTATTAGAAACTTGTTAGGGAGAATATGAAAAATTAAAAGAAATGTATCCATGGAATAGATATATTGTAAAGACTCTTTTATGAAACACAAAAAAAAAAGTTAATATAGGATTTCAGACAGAACCTGAAAGAGAAACTGTTAAAATATTTATTAAAGAACGTTTGCAAGCAAGATAAGGACATTTCTAAAGTGTTTGATAATAGAGGACTTTTAATAGGGGCTTGGGATTGTATAGTGATTTTGAAAATGGAAAATGGAAATATTGCACTTATTCCTAGTATGATTAATGGTGAAGGTCATACAGCTGTTGTTAAGTACCAGGGGAAACCAAAACATGTTTTTGTGAGAGGAAGGGACATTTTGTAAGTAATTGTGATAAGAAGAAATGTTATTTATGTGGTGGGATTGGTCATGATGCTAGAAAATGTGAAAAGAAGTGTTATAAATGCAAACAAACAGAATATTTATGGATGGATTGAGAGAAAGAGAAACATTCAGAACTTAATATAGAGGAACAGATTAGAGAAGAGGTACATAATAAAGAGCAATTGCAACAAGAAGACCAATAAAAAGATAAAAGGGACAGTAATGACACCAATATACAAGGAGAACATGTGATTAATAAACAAAAAGGGAAAGGTAGTTGGAAAATGGTTAAGAAGAAATGTTCCATTAGAAAAAGAGTTAAAAATAGAAAAAGAAAATTCTTGTGTGTGGGTTTGAAAGTAAAAAAGAAAGGACAGGGATAAATAATTTATTGCAAATTAAGAAGGAGTGAACTGTATCTATCAATGTTAATAACATAACAAATGTAGTCAGAAGGATTGGGGGTGTTAGAATGGTATTATAAGTGTGAGGTAGATTTAATAGTATTAGAGGATGTTAGCGATTTAACTAAAGAAGAAGAAAGAGAACAGACAGAGACTTTATGGATGAGAGGTATAATATGGAATTTGAGTATTGGAATGTGTTCAAGGATAGCTATATTATATAGGATGGAAATTAAAAATGTTTTATTATACTTTAGGAAGATTAATGGTAGTTGAGTTTAGGCGGGAAGAAAAAGTCTACAGACTTATAGCAATATATGTTTATGAAATATGTAAAGAAAGAGAAAAATTGCTTCAAAAAGTTTGGACTATGTTATAGTAACTATGGACATTATAATAACAGGAGATTTTAATTGTGACCTAAGATATAAAAAGCAAAAAGAGAGATTGGATAAGAAAATAATGGAAGAGATAATAAAATGTGGGAATTTAGAGTTATGGAATTTGAATAAAAGTACATATAGAAGAGGAAAATTGAAGACAGATTATTTTTTGATCAGCAAAACAACTCACAGATATATATATATATATATATATATATATATATATATATATATATATATATACATTTTTTTTAATACCTGAAACTATAACAATAGTGTTGATGATGCAGTAGAAAGAGAATTTTCAAATCATTTGGCTGTGTGGTTAGAAACAGAAGAGGATAAAAACATATAAAAATTGGGAGAGGAATAAAGAGAATAAATGAAAAGGAGTGGAATGCAAAAGTTAGGAAAGATATAATAAAGTTAGGGAAAGATCAATTGACTATGAGAGTTTTTTATAATATCAATTAGAATTGTGGATAATATTTAAAGAGAAATATAAAAGAATGTATTTAATCTAGGTAAACAGAAAAAGACAAACAGACAAAAAGGAATATAGAAAAGCACAAAGTTATGCAATATGGAAATAAATGAAAGAGGATCATTCAGAAAAGGAGAGAATTATCAAAAAAATCAAGAAAAATGAAAGATTTATTATATAAACAAAATTATTTTTACAAGAAAAAAGGAATAATTATCACCATATTTGAGTAAAATGTAAAGGAAGATAGTGGAATAATGAGAGAGAGATTAAAAATAAACATGGAGAAGTTGAAACAGAAAAAGAAATATTATGAAAATTGTAATACAGTAAGTTAAAGAGATGATAAAAAGAGGGATAAAGAAAAAATACTTGAAGGATAATACTGTTTACAGAAGAAATTAATAAAGACTTGGAAAAATAAATTACAATTATGGACTTATATATGGTAATGATGAAAATAAATATAAATATAAATTCAGCAGCAGGACCAGATGGTATGAGATATTTAATGCAAAATAATTTTATACAATGGCAGAAAGAAATATTTGTGAAAGTAATTAATGAATGGTTGAATTACAGTAGTTGTTATACAGAAATATGTAGGGGGTATTGAGATTTATATGGAAAAAGGAGGAGAAAAATAAAATGAAAAACTTAAGGCCAGTAATACTGAACAATAATGATTATAAGTTATTTATGAAGATAATACAAAATAGATTAGAACATACATTTAATTATGTAATGGAAGAAGGCATTTATGGGATTAAAAGAAATGGAAGCCAATAATTATTAATGATGATTAGGGAATTGTGGATGAAATAAAAAATAACAAAAAGAAGCAAAATTAATGCTGGCTGATATAAATAAAGCATTTCATTCAACAGAGTATGAACTTTATGACAGATAATGGAAGAACATAATTGCAGTATACAAATGAGAAAAGTATGTGAATCAGTGTATAAAATTACTAATATTAAGATGCTAGTAAATGGTTCAAGAAGATTTTAAAATGAATAGAAGTTTAAAATAAAGATGTCAGGTAAGTAGATTTTGTTTGTAATGGTCATGAATTGTGTAGCAAAAGAGATAAATGAAAAAATTGAAAAAGTAAATAGGTACAGGAAATGGATATTCCATATACAATTAATATGTCTTATGCTGATGATATAATATTAATGGCTAAGAATAGAGAGAAAATGAAAGGTGTAATCATATATGTACATACAATATTGTGAGAAGTTTGATTAATAATGAATAGCCAAAAATGTAAGGGTTTTGGAGACAAGGAACAACTCAGAAGAATACAATTTGGAAGAAAAACAATATCAATATTAGGAAATGATTTTGGTGACTGTTCTATACTAAATGAACAATGAGAGAAAATTTTGAAAGAATTAAAAGGATTTAGTGTTATGTAAAATAGATACGAGTTCTCTTATAAGATATATATATATATGTATATATATATATATATATATATATATATATATACATATATATATATATAGAGAGAGAGAGAGAGCTAGTGTATGTCTGATACCAAGAGAATTGGAGAAGCAATTTCTTGAAATAATCTTTAGATACATATGGGGATCTAGGTTAAACACAGTTACAAAAGGAGTGTTATATATATGGATAGGCAGGATGGGAGTTTGGGTTTATTGAACCCTAGAGAATATTAGGCTTCAGTGAATCTATATAGGGTGTTAAAATGGATAAATGGAAAAGAAGACAAGTTGTTAGTAAAAATATTTAAAAATATGAAAAGGACTGAAATTAATAAAACTGAAAAAGGGAGACAGAACATAGAAATGAAGAAATAAAGATGTATCAAGAAAAATGTTGAAATTAAGTATAGATGGGATAGGAGAACATTGGAAAATATGGTAAAAATATAATTGTGCAAAATGACTGTGTGAACCCATGGGGACATCTAACAGAAGAGAAAACAAAAGACATAAAACAAAGAAATAAATGGTGTATCAAGAATGTTGTATGTCAAGGTTTTTTGGATGGTACAAATTAACAGATTGCCAGTAAAGGGAAATATGCCTTATAACTGTGGTGGTGATGCTGCTTTAGCATTGTCACCTCACAGTAAGACGTTGTCCTGTTCGATTCTCAGCTAGAGCATCTTCTGTGTGGAGACATGCGTGAATGGGTGTACCTTCGTTGAAGGTTGTGCGTCAGAGCTGGCAACTTGGCACGTAAAAATCTGCTGTCAATCATTAGCGGACTGGAGTTCCGCTGTGGCGACCCCTAAACAGGAAAAGCCGAAAGACACAACAAAAAAGCAAAAGCAATAACATGTCTTTTTTGTGTGTGGTGAATTATAAATGGCAGATTGTGTTTTTTTAACATGTAGAGTTAAAAGTTTATGGGAAAAATAATAAAAAATAATATTGTGACGAAATTACAAGATTATAAACAGATAAAAATGGACATGATTGAATATGGGTTTTATTGGAAATGTAGAAGGGAATGCATTAGAAAGTTGTATGGATAGTATGGAATGAAAGACTGAATAGGATTATGCTTAATGGAAATTGGATATTACAAAACATAATATGGAAAATCAAATGGTGGTTATGTTAAACGGGACATGGTCTATACAAATGTGAAACAAAAAAATGTAAATGATGGAGGAATGTAAACTTAATGTAATTTTTGTAAATATGTAAATATGTAAATTTGTATATGGTTATATAATAAAGGGTCCCTACTCTTTTCAATAGGTACAAATGGCAAGCAAAGGCAGCCACCACCACTGGATAAAGTTCAAGATTTTAATCCAACTGTTAAAAACACAGATTAAAAACAACAAAAACTCTAGTACAAATAGTAATATTCTATGCAAACTGTGATGAGCGCTTTCGGGCTGATGCCCTTCATCAGATGATTTGTAAATGGTAAAGGAAGTCTTTTTATATAAAACAATAACCAATCATGACTCAGTAGTTAACCCGCCTTCTCTTTAGGGAATATATGGAATTTTACTATTTGTACTAGAGTTTTTGTTGTTTTTAATCTGTGTTTTTAACAGTTGGATTAAAATCTTGGACTTTATCCTGTGGTGGTTGCTGCCTTTGCTTGCCATTTGTATTTACTTCATGTGGGCATTACAACCCTTGGTGAGGTCACCTCTGCTTTTTTGGTCTTTTCAATAGGTGCCAGATGATCTTTTACATCCTCCTGAGCTACTTTAATGTCTCATCCAAAAGATAACATACTCAGAAGTGTAGCACCCCTGTTATGCTGCATTGCAGTGCAGCAATCGATCCACTTGGTGTGTGAATAAAACTTGCAGTCTTCTGCACCAAAGGTGAATGCATTTCTTGTTCCATCACTGACACTGAGTCATGCTCTTTCAATGTGATCCTTGGTTTCCTTGTTCTGTTGAATGTTAACAGAGTATATAATATTTAGCTTTGAATAAACTAGAAAGCATGAAGTCTAAGAGTTTAATGTTAATATTTTAACTTAGCTCTTTTTGATTTAATTTAGCTCTTTTTTGCAGTCATATAAGTGTGAAATGTACTGTTTGAACTAGAACAATTTGTTTAGCACTTTGTACGAATGTGTAAGACTATAACCTTTTAAAGACCCGCTATACATGCTTTGATTCCCTCAGCCTTAATTTGATTTCCACTTTGTCAAGTTACTTCACCAGACAGTACTTCTGCACTCTTCCTGAAAAAGGAAACTTGTTTCCAGTGGGCTGTTGCAGGCTGTTAACAAATATGCTGTACAATTGTCTTTTTAAAATTCTTGCACTCTTCACATAGGTGCTAATTGGTACTTCACTATATGTTATTTGAGTATGAATCCTAGCAGGTCTCTGGCAGTTTAATCAGTTGCTAGATACATTTTCACTAAATGTCAGTTTCACAGGAAGAGAAGTTTACTGTTTCTCATGCTAAATTTGTTTTCATTGTGAGAGTGTTTTATTTTGTTTATAAAATAGTTCAGTGTTTTTTTTTTCCTATAAAATTTGAAATAAGTTTTAAATTAAATCCAAATGCCTGTGATAATTGCAAAAGTAAAAAAAAAACAGTATGTACTCTGATGGGTTTGAATACTGTTTATGGAAAGTGGGGAGAAACAACCAATGGGATATTGGTATAGTTTGTGGGGGCCTGATTCATTACTGTGCTTAGGGCCCCATCTGTCCATGATCTGCCTCTTGACTCTGGATGTATATGCTGCAGCAATAAAACATTATTAGCCATTCAAGTAGGTCAGAACTGTGCTGAGTGATGTCAGAGAGGACAACTATTCTTGATAAAACAGAAGATATTGGGCAGACAAAATGAGATGTAAGTCTGCTTCCAGACTCCCTAAGTGACCATAATCCCACATATGAAAAACAATAATGCACCAAAAGTTATAAAAATAGCTCACACAACCTAGTTCAAAAATCTCACAAATTTCAATTTAACCTCCTTTATGTCTACATTTAGAAAATCAACTGGTCTCCCCTAAAAATCTTAGCTCTAGATCAAGCAGGTGAAAAGTTTATTTTTTTACTTTCTGTAAGTGTTCAGTAGTTAGACTCCACTAAGAAAAAAATATGTTAGATCTAATCCAGCCTATTGGCTTACTAAAAACACCAAACAAGTAATGCATGAAAGAGATAAATCATGGAATGTAACAAAAAAGAAACTGCTTAATACATATAAGAGATCTCATTCTACCTAAATTAAGAGCATACTTAAGCAAACTAACAAAGAGCTTAAGGGGACCATTAGGAAGCTCATAGCTAAGCATGAACTTGAAATAGGCACCAAAACCAAAAATAACTGCAAATCATTCCGTAACTATGTAAGAAAATTAAGAATAAGAATCCAACAGTGTTCAAAGCTTGTCCACAATAATACTACACTCTCTGACCCAAAGGAAATGGGTCTATATTAAATCATTGAATGATCAAATCATCAAACAGCATTTCATCAGAAATAACATTCACTGAACCCTGACCCCCTCCCACTAATTATATATACCAACTCTGAGACTGCACTACAGTGGGGAAGGGTAAATTTACTAATTCCTACCATAATGCAATCTCAGTCAGAAAGGTTCAACGAATGACATGTTTGATAAAATGCTGTTCAAAATGTCATTTGATGATCCGATCATTCGATGAAATAATAAGAACCCAAGGAAATAGTTAATATCCTAGCTAACAAATCTAGTACAAATTTTATTCCAACCACAGTTAAAACTATGCCACATTTCTACAATCCCAGCCACCCTCTTCAACTACTATGGAACCAGCTCTCTCAGCCTTTTCAAAAAGACTAAGAATACTTCATCCAAGGACCTTGACAATATACCAGGTTACCTGATTATCAGTGCCAAATATGACCTTTCTGAGCTCCTACTTAAACTCTTTAATCTAAGTCTCTCCACTAGTCACATGCCTGAAGCCTGGAAAACAGCTGTTGTAATGCCATCATACAAGGGTGGCCCAACAATGGAACCTGGTAACTATAGACTCATTAGTCTCACTAGCCTCATATGTAAAGATATGGAGTGCATTATTTCAGACTTCATTGAAATGGACATTGAAAACCACTCAATCCTGGGCCCTCATCAATTAGGCTTTATCAAAGGAAGGTCCTGCATCTTTAACCTGATTCATTTCTTTGAAAAAGTGACTGAAGCAGTGGATAGTGGTTATACCGTGCATACAGCATATCTAGACCTGGCCAAGGCCTTTGATACTATTCCGCATGCAAGCATTATTGATGGATCTGTAAATCTATATACAAATACTTCTATTGTGTGATGGACAGCTAACTGATTGTCTGTCAGAACCTATGTGATCAGATTAGCAGGTGCCACTTCTGAATGTACCACAATGCTCCGTTTTAGTCCCTCTCCTATTTGGCATATATTTCTCAGACCTTCAGGCCAGCACTTCTGGCCTCTGGTTAACTAAGTTTGCAGATGATTGTAAATTGGGTGTTGTTATTCTATCCTCAACTAACTCACAATTGTTCCCACACAACTTATACCTGTTAACAATTGGTTCAAGGACAATGGTCTCAAATTAAATGTAAAAAAGTGACACCGTTTATTCTGGCAAACAAAACAGTTTCTCTTAATGTATAGCAGACGCACTCCTCCAATCAGACACTGTTGTAAGGGATCTGGGTTTTGTTCTTGATAATTTTTTATCATTGGGCCATCATCTCTCCACAGTAGTTCAGAAAGCCTTTTATCTAGCCCATCTAATCTCCACCAGATCCGAAGAAGTCTTATTTTCCCTTTATTCATATTTTATCGATCTCATTATTGAATATAACACATCTTTTGGCATGTATTTATCTATATATATCACACAACTTGAGAGACCTTAGAGAGTCATAACTAAAAAGATCAGTGGCCTGAAAAATAAAATCACAGTTATCAGGAAAGACCATCAGGCCTTTTTCTGTCCTCAGTCAGATCTATGTCTAGCTTCTCCTGCCATGAAAGATTCAACCCAATTTGATCTCCTGTTCCTTCACAGAACTAATAGTACATCAAATACTTGGTTAAAGGAACTAAATCTTCATCAGCAGATAAATAAGACATGTTGGCATGATGGATTCATATCCCAATGTATCCCTTACCTCTGGAGCAAACTTACTACAGGTCAGGCAGAGTAGCACCCTTGCCACCTTCAAAGTAAAAGAAGATAATTGCATAGGCAGCCTCAAATTTTCTCCTGGTTGTTCTTGTTGTGCCTTTCTTGAGGCTAGAGGGAAATTTTGAATAGGGATTTTTGGCTAGGCTTAAAATGGTCTGCAGACTGATATTTTAATACTTATCTATGAACAATGGTCTGTAGTCAGAACTAAAACATCTTACCAGACATAAACAGCTGAGAAATCTCACCAGGAAACATTCAAATTCACAAAAAAATATGTTTTAGCTAATTCCTAAAGAACAATCCAAAAGGTTATATGACAGCCATAAACAAACTCATGAAACCTGTAAGAACTCCACAATCAAATCCCCTACCAAATATAACAAACCAAAGCAATTCAACTCACACTTTATCCAAGTAACATCTGCAGCACTAAAGAATCTAACAAATGACCCATTAGATACCAATCAGTTCACTTAGAATGGTACCTCAGCATCCTCTTCCAACCAGCCCCAACAAAAATAATACAAAACTGGCATTACAACTGAAACCAGGAACACTAGCAACTGACCAGTTTCCTGCTGAATACATAAATCTACAGCAGATGCTATAGCCTGCCCGATATTGATACTAATCAATAAGTCCATATTAGAAACATATGTATCTAAACTGTGAAAGAAGCATATTATTTCACTACATAAAAGGGAGAATCAGTGGAATTTCCCAGCTTTTGACTAATAGCCATACTTTCCTCTTAGACAAAAATTGTTGAAATATGAAACCATTCCCAACTGCTAAAGTATCTCCAAGATAATAACCTACTCTCACATGCCAAGCATGTTTTTTTTTCCTTTTGCATAGCACCATTATACCTCTGCTCTCTTTCCATAACACAATAAATAAACTTGAGGATGCAGGTAAACTAGTCTGTCACTGTTTCTGGATCTATCAAAAGTATTTCATACAGTCTCCCATACTATACTACTACAAATATTGCTGATCCTTGGCGTCTCCACCTGTACTCTAACATAGTTTCAAACTATTTCTTACGCAGGACAGAATGTATCAAATGGCAAACATACTACTTATCCTACCTACCCATAGTCCTTGCTGTTCCTCAGAGGTCAATCCTAGGTCCTCCTCTCTTTACTATTTTTTACTATAAATGACCTCCATACTGCATTGGGACATGGGTCCTTGGTTCAATATACAGACAACTCTACTTTAACCTGCTCAGGTTCAAGCATGCCATCACTGCAGACTATTGCACAACAATCCTACCCCTCTACAAATCTTGCCAGAACCAATCTAATCTTCTGCTGAACCCTAACAAAACAAAAAGTCTACTTTTCATCCCAAAACAATATTAGGATCGCAAAATACCTTTACATTGTCATGAGCAAAACACTAGACTTGAGGTTGTTACACAAACTAAATCTAAAAATGTGACTTACACATCCAAAATACTATAAAAAGACCCATATAAAAGTAAGTCTCCTCTACAAAGCATTCCTCAGTTTGCAATCTAGAAAGGACATTACTCTCTTATATTTGTTGCCAACTCTCTCCTATGCTTCTCCTTTCCTCTGCTCACAAATGTCACCTACTCCCTTTTAATAATAAATAAAATTCGAACAATGCTATAATAAAAAAGCAACATTTCCAAACCATCTTCCAAGTAAAACCCATCATTAACTAGCATTCAACCAACTAAACTGCTTGAAATTCCCCAGGCTACATGATAAACAAAAAAGACAATTCCTGCACTGCAGACCTCTCCCAAGCACCAAGGAAAGTCAAGACTGCAGAGCTTACCCAGACCCTACTTTTCAGCTCTAAAATCAGGTTCTCCCGCAAAGTATAATCCACAGATTACACACCAAAAGTTAACTCCAGCTAGGTACCCTTTCCCTCTGTACTTCCTGGTATTCTCCATTATTTCCTTTCAGACTTTTAGAAGATTCTAACGTAAGACACTAATTTTATAAATTTAGCCCTCCTAGCTATCCCCTTTTATACTATAGTAACTGCAATGAAGTCCTTGAGATTTGACTAATACCTGTGAGAATCTGGAAAGGTACATATATTCCAAGAACAAATTAAAAAACCCATACAAATTTTTCAATAAACAGCATGTCACAATATAGCCACCATTTTACTGTGTGTGTGTGTGTGTGTGTGTGTGTGTGTGTGTGTGTGTGTGTGTGTGTGTGTGTGTGTGTGTGTGTGTGTGTGTGTGTGTGTGTGTGTGTGTGTGTGTGTGTGTGTGTGTGTGTGTGTGTGTGTGTGTGTGTGTGTGTTTGTGTTTATCTGTGTGGTACATATAGATGAGTTTCCATCAGCTTTTTGAATGACCAGCCATGTCGACATTTGTTTGGTCAACACCATTTGGTGAATTCAAACAGATGGTCAAAATGAGTGTAAAATTGACAATCCTGAGGAGGGGAATATTCTCTTTCCCCAGGGATAGAGTAATCTTGTAGTAATTATATTTAACAGGAAATGGGGGTGCAAGAAAAAACTTCCATTTGATTAAATCAGGGCAGATCATTGAAGCATGTGCAGAACACGTCCACCTAAAGTCTTTCAACATACCATCAATATTTTGGTTGTCGATGTAGATGGTCATTTGACCTGCTGCTATAGATGCATATAGATAGATACATACATACATTCACAAAAAACATCATTATACAAAGATTATAATGGCTGATTTTAGTAGAAAGCGAAAACTGAATCCATGATCAATCCCACAGATAGTGGTTTCACAAAATAAGGCTTTTTCAATTCAAATCATAGTAACCTAGCTGCAGGTCACTTAAATAGGAGAATGTCATAGGTCACATGATACTCATTGTTTCTGATGTTTCCCATTGTAAACAATTAATTAATTAAACAATAATAATAATAATGATAATGATGATGGATAAATTCAAGCCATCACATAACTCATTAGTTTATAAACCAAACAGATAACATAAACGTCCATCGCAAAAGCCTAGTGAGCCAAATGTAATTATGACAATCCATTTACACTCCATTGAAAGTTTAGGTTACTCAGATTTGTAATGAAAATGTGCCTTCAGATGGAAAAGAATTATCACAAATTAATTTCTGCCCAGGCCTACACTGACTTTTCTAGTCAACAAAATCAATCAATCAGTAAATAAGTACAAAGAATTATTAAAAGATAGTTAAAGATATGTATGTCTGTGAAGTAACTGCATTTGTGAATAAACTGATACACACAAGCAAAAGAATAATCAGCCTTTCACTTAAATTGTTTCTGGTCCCTTTTCCATTGCTATTTTAACTTTAAAATGTATGACTTGCCAGAATAGAGCATAATCTTCGATAGAAAGGAGAATAACAAAGTTTGGCAACTTACCCTGAATGTGTTATGGTACAGATGAGGCATTATGTAGACTGCTAGAAGATGGTACAGAAGAGGATATCCTTGTGACTAGTACTACTGTATGGTACAGAAACATGTGCAGTGAAAGCAGGGCAGGAAAGAAAGCTAGCAGTGATGGAAATTAAATGACTGATATGGGTGGTATGATGCACGCTGTGGGACAGATGAAGGAATGATGACAAATTAGAGAAGAAGCCAAATTAGCTCCAATGCTAGCGAAGGTCAAAGAGAACAGATTATCATAGTTCAGGCTGATATGCAGGAATGCAGAACTGAATTTGATGAAGACAATTTGGAGAGAAAGAAGAAAGGCAAGAGAAAACTAGGACATCCAGTAACGACTTAGATGGATTGTGTGAGAAAAGACTTGTGACGGTTAGGCATGACTGTCAAAAAAGGAAGGAGTGTGGAATTAAATCAAGAAAGGTAGTGACAGTTGATGTGACATGCTGACGATGATCATGATAATTATGATGAGGAGGAGGATCGTGATGATGGTGATGCTGATGAGAGTATATTTGCCTTGTAGCTACAGTAATTCAAAATGTGTTGGATTATGTTTGAATGGAATGAAAACGCAAATGCATTAAAAATGTGATTTACACTCTGACAGCTCATTAGTGCAATGGCAGAGTATCAATTGTATTACTGTTTTTTTTTTCAGTTTGATTAGTGATTTGAGGACCAGGTAACTAGCTGAGACATGGATGAATGAGCAGTCAATGTCTTCCTTGTGGAAATTGTCGCATATGTAAAGATAACATTAGTGTTAGTAAGAGGTGACATTAATTAGCATGTCATAATATAATGGTGCATCCTTGCCTTTAGAGAAATCATGAGCATTATTGTTTGCAAGGAACTTAGACCATATCTCCTGTTTTATTTTTTAATTTATTTGTTTTATCTTCTGATGAGACATGTCACCATCTTGTGCTGAAATATCTGCTGGGACTGAAGAGTATATCTTTAATCTTAAGAGTTTCTTAAGAGTTTATACTTGGAACTACTGAAGTATAATTCTCAGTGAAAATGCATTTCCACTGCAACTACCAGGGATATTTTCACGAAAAGGAAATTTGGATGAAAACTGGAAAATCTGAATCCAGAAATTTAATTTAGATGTCACTACAAGTAAATTAGCTAAATTAGCTGAAAAGCATGAGAGGGTACAGTGTACAGGAATCCTATATGTTTCTGTGGAAGTAGCCATAAATGTATTTAACTCTTTTACTCCTCTTGAAGAGGGAAATTGCAAAAGAGTGCCACAGATGAATTTGTAATTATTAGTAAAAATGGATTAACCGCAAAAGTAAACCAATAAAGAAAACAGCGGACAGGAATTTTCTAAGACTTTAATATTAGAGTACAATTATGCTTCACAAGGGATAAAAGAGATAGTTAAGAACAATTGGAAAATGTTGAAATTCAACCCTGACCTAGTGGAAAAGATAGGAGAAAATCCTATATTTGTGTTTAAGACAGGCACTAATTTAAAAAAAGTTCTTGAAAGAAATAGGAACACTATGAATTACACTAGTGAGGGCAGGACCAGAAAGTGTGGTAGATGTGCATACTGTAAATACATCTATGAAAAAGGAAGTATTACTTTGAGTAATAACATTCGGAGTACAATAATTTTTAAAAAAGGTAATTGTAACACTAAAGGAATAGTTTATTTGGCTATATGTAAAGACTGTCCTAGTTTTTATGTGGGTAAGTCAGAAAGGGCACTAGGGAAATGTATCTATGAACACACCTATAATATAAAAAAAGAATGTGAATAATGCTTTATACAGACATCTTTTAGTACAACCAACACACACCGGGTTTTCTTTTGAAATTTTAGAACAAGTACTTAAGGTTCCTAGAGGGGAGATTGGGAAAACTGGCTTTGTTGTAGGGAAACATATTGGCAGTTCAAGCTTAATGCAATCACCCCACCATCAACCCTTACTTAAAGAAAAGGGCATCTAAGTTGTAATATTAAACACTCTCTGATTTCTGCATATCTATATTGTAATGTTTAGTTATTTTAGTAGAAATTAATTGTTTTGACCTATTTTTCTCCCTTGAGATTGATCACTTTTAAGACTTTATGGGTTAAGAATTGTGGTTTATTGTGTTGATTAAGTACATACTAATGTTTGCTAAGCAACAAACTCTTTGAAATTTTGGTACCTTTTGAGGTGATTGGGATATTTAAACTAATGAGAGATGGGCGTTTTTTATTCACTTTGAAAAAGTCCTGCATTGTGGCAGGACAAAAGCGCTTGTGGTCTTAATTTACTATTAAAACTTTTATCGTGCAGCCTGGTTCAGTGTGCCTTAAATTTGTAATTATTGTCACCTCAGAAAGAACTTGATGTGTATTATGCATTTGTTTTTTACAATAGCACAATGTCCTACAAAGCCCATAGATTCTTAGATCAGCTTGCCGAAGAACAGCACTAAATAAGGTGGACTTGGTGAGTTGCATGGCATTCTAATAGTAGCATAATTTGTAATACAGAATTGATACAAAAGGAGCAAACTATTAAGAGCAACAGACTTGATCTTAAAAGCTTTGGATGAGAGCAGAGGAAATGAACTTACCAATACACTGTTTAAAGAATTAATGGATGCAAATTATGTAAAATAAAATTTCAGAAAAATAAAATGCAAAATGATAACTAAAGGCTGAATGTGTTAGAAAAGTAATGGATATAATAAAGAGAGTCACATGATGATGGACAGAGGACAGGACTGATTGCATTAATTTAATTGAGATTTGTGTAGGGATGATTATAAGCATGTCAGGATGAGCCATCCTGCATTTAGTCAAGCTTGCATCTGAGCTAAAAAGACTTTACTCCGAAATCTATAAATGGCAGATAAGTCTGTTTAAAACAATCTGCTGGCATGCTCTACAAAAAATATGAAAATGAACTGTTGATGGTAGAATGGAAGTGAAAGACTTAATACTATGAATTCTAAAAATACATCAGAGACAGTGAGATAGGAGACAACCTATTGGAAAGAAATGCTGACTATTAATGGACATGTATAATTTGAACTAAAAGCATGTAAAGAATGTAATGTTTTGTAAGAACCTATTTTAAACCTTTTCTATCTCTTTGGCACTGAAGAGAGAATTGTGTTAATGTTGCTATCTTGTTGTGGCCATCATTTGGCACCATTAGTCCAAGCACCACTGACATCTGAGTACTCATCCATGAAACCCAGGCTTGTAAAAGGTGTGATTCACTTAAAGAAGTGTATTCTCATAGTATTTGGGATGGGTTTATTGTGAGAAGCTAAATATGGTAAAATGGATGCATTATATAAAATCAAAAGTTGTAAGTGTTCAAAATCAAACAGCCAAAGACACATCTAGGTATTGAAGAGCCATAGCAGTAAAATCTAGCATGACTGCACTGATTAGTTACAAACACAAGAAATTAACCCAAAAACATCACACAGATATGGAACCTGATACGATGCTAGGGATAGACTTTATAAGGAAAGCACCTGTAGTTCTCAAAAGGAAAGTAGTATTGGATCTGAAGATAATCTAGACTTTTAGTGTCATACAGAAGCAACAGAGTCAATAGGATTAGTGAACAGTATGGCTATAGTTGTGAAGAAAGATGGGATACACATTTGTATTGATCTGCAAAAGATGAAGAGATCAACTGAAAAGGAGCATTTCCTATTGCTGACAGCAAATGACATCCCAGGCTGTCTTCTAAACAGGCTAAAACATGAACTGGCATCACCACTAAGTACACTTTTCAATTATAGTCTAATCACAGGCTTTGTTCCTGTGGAATGGAGAACAGCAACAATCATTCCTCTCCACAAAGGTGGCCTAGCAACAGACCTAGGGAATTACAGACCCATAAGCATGATCAGCCTCATCTGTAAGGCCATGGAACGTATTTACTTATTTCTTTATTTATTGATTTATTTATTTATTTATTTATTTACTTATTCATTTATTTGACATTTATTGACCGAGATAGTCCATCTGAGTTTGAGCCCTTTTTCAGTGGAAGCCCAGGGAGAAAAGCTCCAAAGAACATAAATTAAATGAATAGTAATAAAATATATAAATTCTTGATTACAGACTTAATAAATAATAAAATGCACAGTAATTGTTTTGAGAAAAAGGAAGTATCATAAGAAGTGTAAAATCATTTTAACAGGAGTGGAAGTTATAACATAATTAAAGAAGAACTCTGTGAGTAGGGCAGAAGAAGATGAGAAGTGAGTAAAGAAGTGGTTAGCAAGAGGAAGGAGAGATGAGGAAGAAGAGAATATGGCTAGGATCAAGAGTTACTTATTATGTTGTGAGATAACATGGAGAGAGAGAATTAAGAGGTATCAAATAGTACAGGGGGTAAGGGTTGGCAGGAATAAACATGAGACGTAGGTAGTAAAAATATTACCAAGCAGAGAAGAGAGTAGGTAGTGGGTAATGGGGAAAGGGGTAGGGGGTAAGAAGAGAGGGAAGGAGAACTAAAGGAAAATATTAAGTGGGGTGGTTGCAGTTACATTTCTAGGCATAGATTAGGTGATTTTTGAGGGCAGTCCTGAAAACATGTGTATGGGTTATATTTCTAAGGGACATATGAAGTTTATGTCATGCTAGTGCTAGAAGGTAGCTGTAGAAGTTTTGTCCAAATGACTTTTTGGGTTTGTAGACTTGTAGGAGCCCTAGGTCAGAGCTCCTAAAAGGAACATAGTGGGTTATAGAGAGACATGATACAGGATATGCTAGGGCAGGGGGGGGGTGGCTTGTTTAGGATAAAGTGGATAATAAGTAATTGGCTCAGTAAGAGGTGGTTGGCAAATTCTAGCCAGTTATGAGTTTGAAGAGCAAGACAGTGGTGAGATTTAGGTGGCATGTTAGCTGCAAATCTAGCAACTTTATTGTATGTGGTTTCCAGTTTAGATAGCAAATATGACTGTAGGTTAGTAAGGATTTGAGAGCAGTAGAAGATGTTAGGTAGGAGAAAAGCATGGTAAAGTGAAATTCTGGAGTTGTGAGTAAGGAACCTTTGGTGTCTGTAGAATAGGCCAAGTTTTTGGTGGATTTTCTTTATAGAATGGTGTACTTGGAGGTCAAATTTAAGTTGGTCGTCAATGATTACTCCTAGGAGCTTTGTGTGGGAGTCAGGTAAAATAGTAGTGTTATTGAGGGAAGAGATTGAGAAAGATGATTTGAGATGGTTAAGAGATTTAGGTAGAAACTGGAGAGGTTTTATCTTTTTGGGGTTCATTATCAGTTGGTTGCTAGTAAGCCAAGATTCAGCTAGATTGAATGAGGTTTGAGTGAGTGAGTACAGGTCAGAACGGTTGTCAGCAATGGAGATGACAGGTGAGTCATTAGCATACTGTATAAGGGAAGACTGAGGACAGGATGTGTGTAGCTGGTTAGCAAAGATCTTAAAGAGAAGAGGGCCAAGAATAGAACCTTGTGGAACACCCATTTGTACGGGGAGAAAAGGTGATAGACTATTGAGCCATCTGACCAATTGCTGTCTGTTAGAGAGATGGCTAACAAACCAAGAGATAGTAGAAGGGGAGAGATTAAGTTTGGTCAGTTTAGAGAGAAAGAAAGGGTGGGAGACAGTGTCAAAGGTTTTAGAGAGATCTAAGAATAGGCAGGACAGTAGCTTATTATTGTCTCTGGCTAGGGAGATGGAGTTAGTAAAGGAGATGAGACCTGTTGTAGTGCTGTGATGGGGGCAGAAGCCATGCTAGGTAGGGGTGATAAGATTGTTTTGACAGAGTTAGGACATAAGTTGTTTATGCCCACAGTGCTCAAGAAGTTTGAAGAGGGGAGACAGTATGCAATGGGGCAATAGTTAGAAATTTCAACAGAGTTACCCCCTTTGTGAATAGGTATAGTGTGAAATTTCTTCCAAAGAGTTAGGACAATGGATTCAGAGAGAGAGATTGCTGAGGATGGAAACTGGATATGCTAGGGAGCTGGTTGCAGCCTTTTGGAAGAATGGGGGCAGGTTGTGAGCATAAGGGAAACACACTTTAATTTTGAGTAGGAGGTTTTTAATATAGGAGGTTGGGATAGGATTTAATGAGAAAGGGCAGCATTGTGGTAGGGGGTGGTGGGAAGGGAGTGATTTTTTGGATTAGAAGATGGCATGAGCTTACTAATGGTGTCAATGAAGTAAGTGTTAAAAGTGTTTGCAGTTTCTTGGGGAGTGCTATTGGGGCAGAGGTTGGGTGTAGACGGGTTTCTAGAGTGGAGAATATGGTTGACAGAATTCCAGATTGTATGGACAGAGAGTCATGGTAGAAGTTTTTCTTATCAATGTGTATGTTTTTCTTAGCCAGGTTGCAAAGTTCCCTATATTTGTTGTATTAGGTGAGAGATTTTGTTTTTATCCAATGTTTCCAGGCAGAATCTCTGTTTTGGATAATAACACAGGTAGACTGGGTAAGCCAGGGTGAGTAGCGAGATTTAACTCTAACTATTCTGGGGGGTGCTAAAGAGATTAAGATGTTAAGGAAGATAGTGTTGAACTGGAGAATGGCCTCATCTAAGGGGAGGTGGAAGAAAATGACTAGTCAATGGAGGAGAGAAGGTTATTAAGAGTCTCTGGATTGTAGTTGGTTAGCTTACAACATTCTTTGAATTTGTGAGGTTTGGGGAGGTGAGGGGAGGACCTTAGGACTCATATAAGGGAGTGATCACTAATACAGTCTGGGAGGCATTCAGGGTGCTGATAGAGGTTAGGATGGGATACTAAATTCAAGTCAATGAAGGAGCTAGAGTTTGTGGGTTTATGGATAAAAGTAGAAGAGGAGATAAGCTGGGTGAAACCATGAGGATGAATGCTAGTGGGTGAGGAGTTTGAGGAGACAGTGAGCCAGTTAATATTAATGTCTCTAAGGATGACAGTTTCATTAAGTATGTTGCTAATAGTCAACCACTGAAGAATTTCTTCTAGAAGGGATATGTTGTCACCTGGGAGTATATAGATAGCAGTTATTCTTAAGGTTTTAGTATTTGTTGAGTTTGTAATTGGCAATGAGGAGTTCAGCTGGGAGAAATGGGGAAGGTGGGGTGTGACAGAGGTTATGGTTAGGAGGTCAGAGTACATAATAGCTACACCTCCACCTTTTTTGTGAGTTCTGTCAAGGCATAAGATGTTATAGTTGGGAGGGAGGAATTCATTGTTTGCATTAACAACTACTGACTCCTATTTGTCTTGTTTCCTTCCTTACCTCACCTTCTTATCTCTACATCCCTCTGACCTCCTTTAATGTGTTTTGAGCCATGTTTCAGAAAGTGAGATTATATCTGGGACATAAAGGTCTATCCAGGAGTTAAATTATGTTATCTTGTTTAGAATACTGTGGAAGTTAATGGAGTAGAATGAGTGGTGTTAATGTCTTGAGTTAGGTACTAGTGGGACAGTGTCTTGAGTCAGGTACTCATGGGACATTGTAACTTGAGTTGGTGGAAGGCGTTGGGTTATTGTGGGGGCCTGGATTGGAGTGGATATCACCTGAGAGATGTAGGGTGTGACAGACGTGAAGTAGATATGATGTAGTGAAATAAGGGAAATTTGGGTTTAGGTTTATAGTGAGCAAATAAAATAAGTGGGAGTTTTATTTTAAGTAGTGAGAGTTCAGCAAAGGAGAAGAGAGAAGGTGATATGGGAGAGGAGAGGTGGGTAAAGTTATTAGTAAGGTAGGGGGAAGTAGAAGAGCTTGCATATAAGGTTAGATGATTGTGATAGGTAGTGAGGTATAGTGGGGAAAGAAGAAGGATGTATAAGATTAAGTATAAGTAATGTAGGAGGAATATAGTGATAAGTATGAAGGATAGGTAAGATTAAGTATAAGTAATGTAGGAGGAATATAATGATAAGTATGGAGTATGAAGTGAACAATGAATATGTCAGCTAGTGAAGAGGAATTAGTAGTGCTGAGTAATGGGGAGGAAAGGAATGAGAGGGTTGAGTGTGGGTGGGAGGAGAAAGTTGAAGAGTGATTGGAGAGTAGGAGGGGCTAGGATAGGGGAGGTAGAGATTTAATTGGATGGGGAGGTAGAGATCTAATGGGAGGTGAAAGAAGAAAAAAGGGAGTGTCTAGAGGTCAAGTAAAGGAGAGTAGGTATAAAGGAAATTGATGCAGGGGTGGGTGAGAATGGGGGTTGGGTAGGGGAGTGGAATGAGCCCAAGCATAGCAAGGGTGAATGGAGTGGGTTGAGCCATGATGAGGCACACCACAAGACCACAGGGAAAATAAAAAAAGAAACTATCAGAGATGTCCAAAAAAGTATGTACTATTCCTGGAGGCTAGTTATGATACAGGACCAGGTCAGAGAGCTCATAGTGGAGCAGGGTTAGAGAAAAAAGGAGGGGGTGAGCAGTGTGAACTGGGAGTCTTGTAAGGTATCTACAGATAGAAATAAGGGTGGCTTTAATAATACAATTTAAATAGCTTAAGAGCAGAATTAAGGGTGGCTTGATTGTATGACAGTTTAGTAGTTTGAGGGCAGAGTAGGGGAGAGAGAAGGTGGGAAAACTGAGCAGGAACAGAGAATAGAGAGAGGCGATAGGTGCAGTCAGCTCAGCTCAGCATACAGTACCTACAAAACACTTAATACACATGTACAAGGAACTTTAGGGTGAACATACAATGCTGAATTGTGCTTGTAACTGGGAAGGCTGAGCATGGCCCAGTGGTAGCAGAAGATTCAGGAGTCTGTGCTGAAGCAAAACAGCTGTAGTCATCAGTTCTGAGATGGGCTGGGGTAACACCCTAGAAAATAAAATAAAAGCAGAAATTTAAGGGATCAGGTAAGTGCAAGTGTTGAGGAGGCACAATTAAGAGATGTAGGTAAGCCGGTTATGAAGACAGAAGGCAATTGGTACTCTTAGCAGGTTAGGAGAGGGTGTAGGGGGAAGATAAAGCAGGAGGAAAACCAAAGTAGTAGCAGAGTTCTCCCTGCAAGACACAGTATTGCAAGCAGAGAAACAAAAAATATCACAGCTGATACACTTTAAAAATAAATTCAACAGCAGTGTTACTTATTTATAAAAGCAGCAGGAAGGCTAAGCATGGCCCACTGGTAGCAGAAAATTCAGGAGTCAGGAATCTGTGCTGGGGCAAAACAGCTGTAGTCATCAGCTCTGAGATGGGCTGGAGTAACACCCTAGAAAATAAAATAAAAGTAGAGATTTAAGGGGTCAAGTAAGTGCAAGTGTTGAGGAGGCACAAGTATTACACATTAAGAGAGGTCAGAGGGATGTAGAGATAAGTAGGTAAAGTAGGGAAGGAAACTAGACAAATAGGAATCAGTAGTTGTTAATGGATAAGCAGAGACAATTTAGAGATGTAGGTAAGCCAGTTATGAAGACGGAAGGCAATCGGTACTCTTAGCAGGTTAGGAGAGGGTGTAAGGGAAGATAAAGCAGGAGGAAAACCAAAGTAGTAGCAGAGTGCTCCTTGCAAGACACAGTATTGCAAGCAGAGAAACAAAAATATCACAGCTGGTACACTTTAAAAAAAATTCAACAGCAGTGTTACTGTTACTTATTTATAAAAGCAGCAGCTCAAGTGAATCAGCCTTTGCAATACAAAGAGCATTTATAGATTACATTATTCCTACAGTTCTACAGACATGCAGCATGTGAAGGACAGATTGCAAGTGGCATGAGTGGTTTAAGGGTGCAAGATAATGTAAGCACCTATGCAGTGACCAAAGACTAACACAGGTACCTAGGCAGTAAATGTTACCATTATGCTAGGAACAGACAGCTGTCACAACAATGGAAGGTCACTTCATAGCTAAATTGCAAGACCAGCAAGTCCTTATCCAGTAGTTATATTAGCAGAGCTACTGAATAAAATACAGCAGCTAGCTAAGTTAGGCCTCAAAACATGGAGGGGCAGACTCTACCAGCTGCAAATGTAATAGTCAGCAGCCAGGAGTGAAGACACCATGCAACAAAAACTAATAATTCAGTTGATGGAAACATATATTAAAATAGCTGCACAGTTTGCAACAGCGTTTCCAGTCCAGGTACAACAGTATCTATAAGTCGGCATGCAGTACAGGAATAATAGCAATGCTACACATTTTACACCTTCTACAAAAATATTTGCAATCCTAGGTGAGCTTGCTGTGGTAATGTACAGGCAAATAGTAAGCAACAGTTGAACTTAAACAGAACAGCAGCAATTACCAACAAAATGACAGAGGTAGTAAAATAAGATTGAATTACATATGCTGCTGAGTAGGTGCCTATCACCTCTTGATGTAAAGTAAAAGACCTCATACACAATCAGAAAATGATATAAGCAATATAAAACAGAAGCGTAAGAATAAACAGCATGAAGTAAAATTATATTTACAATTGTAGATACCGCTGTGCTGTAACTGGCCAACTGCAGTAACAGAAGGTAGTTTGGGAGGAAGAGAAGGAGTGAATACCCACTGAACAGTTTTAAATGCTGCAAGGCATTATGGGAGGAAGAAATTGAAAGTAGTGCGAATGTAAGGTGGGTCAAAGGTCAAAAAGGGAGACAGGCTGAACATAGTGAGAAATACGGAGGAGCCGGGCCATGACGAAGCACACCGCAAGACCACAGGGAAAATAAAAAAAAGAATCTATCAGAGAAGTCCAAAACAGTATGTACTATTCCTGGAGGCTGGTTATGTTAGAGGACCCGTTCAAGCAGCTTGTAGTGGAGCAGGGTTAGAGAAAAAGGGAGGAGGTGAGCAGTGGGAATTGGGAGTCTTGTAAGATCAAATGAAAACTTTGGACTGGAAGCCCTTCCCGCAAACACAGCTTTATTCACTTGAAGTGCGATCAATACCAATACACTTTTCGTCAGTTGAGATTCCTGACTTCTTCAGAAATTAGCAAACATTAGTCCACTGGTTAAAATGGTTAATATACTATTCCAACAGTCAACAATATCCTGCCAATTAAAAATTGAATGTGCCTCGCCTCTCCAAAAGCGGAAGTAGGCACTAACATTGCAACCACAAAACACAAACGCAAATGAATCTGTAGATTAAAGCCAATAGTGAAAATAACGAAAATAATGTAAATACATCTGTTCACAGTCTGTTAAATAACACAACTAATATCTAAATCACATGAAATATGTTAATAAATTGTATATAATGCATACGAATACATCGTTGTTTTAATGCAGTATGTTAAAATTACTTGTATTGGTTATTTAACAAACCACCTACTGGCTATTTGAACCTACTGGTTCAATAGTCACCACAGGTCCCATTGTCTGTGTTAACTAATATGACAACAAAAAGTGAATCCTGAAACAGTTGTCAGTCCATGTTGGTTTGGCTATAAATATCAGCCTAACTTCCCTCATCTGACTTTCTCAAGTAAAATATAATTTTGTTATCTTTTATTGTTTATCCAGTTGTTCTATTATTAAAATTAATTAATTAATTAATTAATATTGAAATATTTGAGAAAAAAATGTGTGTTAAAAATGTATATTAAAATTATATTAAGAATTAAAAAATAACCCCATATGTATGTACAAATTCTATAATTAATAGCCAGCTGGGGTGTAAAATTCTAATAGGTAAATAGATGAATAAATTAATGTTAATTTATATTATATGAATTCGATGATAAATTAGTTCAGTAGTAAATTATGTTAGAGTGGGGACTCTGATGGGCAAGTTAATATTCATGGAACCTATAATTCGATCCTCTCTACTACAGGGACTTATCTCTCTAAGTTTTTTAGTCTCAGAATGCATACTATGGAACTCATCTCATTTAAACCTGGCCACTGGTTTGCATTTACATGTAGTTGCCAGATGAGTTCTTTCCTTTCTCGTTTCAATTGGTCATAACCACCACTGATGTCCCTAGTTTGTTGGTCAATGATCCTGAACCTGAACTCATGGCCTATATTATCATTGTGATGCCTTGCTAGTGCATTACTTTGTTTGTTGTTTCTAATACTGTATATATGCTCATAAATCCTTTCTTTCAGTTTTCTATCGGTTTTCCCGATATAGAAAGCTGGGCATTGAATGCACTTTGCAAGGTACACCACCTGTTTACTATTGCAATTGGCCTTAATTTTAGTCTTAAATTTTAGATCACCAATTTCAAAATACCATCCCTCATCAATGAATTGACAATATTTACACATATTACATTTAATAGAACAACAACTTAAAAGAAATACTGGAAGGCACTAGGCAACCTCATTCCATTCAACCGGGTACATCTAAATGTAATATGTGTAAATATTGTCAATTCATTGATGAGGGACGGTATTTTGAAATTGGTGATCTAAAATTTAAGACTAAAATTAAGGCCAATTGCAATAGTAAACAGGTGGTGTACCTTGCAAAGTGCATTCAATGCCCAGCTTTCTATATCGGGAAAACCGATAGACAACTGAAAGAAAGGATTTATGAGCATATATACAGTATTAGAAACAACAAACAAAGTAATGCACTAGCAAGGCACCACAATGATAATATAGGCCATGAGTTCAGGTTCAGGGTCATTGACCAACAAACTAGGGACATCAGGGGTGGTTATGACCAATTGAAACTAGAAAGGAAAGAACTCCTCTGGCAACTACGTGTAAATGCAAACCAGTGGCGAGGTGTAAATGAGATGAGTTCCATAGTATGCATTCTGAGACCAAAAAACTTAGAGAGATAAGTCCCTGTAGTAGAGAGGATTGAATTATAGGTTCCATTAATATTAACTTGCCCATCAGAGTCCCCACTCTAACATAATTTACTACTGAACTAATTTATCATCGAATTCATATAATATAAATTAACATTAATTTATTCATCTATTTACCTATTAGAATTTTATACCCCAGCTGACTATTAATTATAGAATTTGTACATACATATGGGGTTATTTTTTAATTCTTAATATAATTTTAATATGCATTTTTAACACACATTTTTTCTCAAATATTTCAATATTAATTAATTAATTAATTAATTAATTAATTAATTAATTAATTTTAATAATAGAACAACTGGATAAACAATAAAAGATAACAAAATTATATTTTACTTGAGAAAGTCAGATGAGGGAAGTTAGGCTGATATTTATAGCCAAACCAACATGGACTGACAACTGTTTCAGGATTCACTTTTTGTTGTCATATTAGTTAACACAGACAATGGGACCTGTGGTGACTATTGAACCAGTAGGTTCAAATAGCCAGTAGGTGGTTTGTTAAATAACCAATACAAGTAATTTTAACATACTGCATTAAAACAACGATGTATTCGTATGCATTATATACAATTTATTAACATATTTCATGTGATTTAGATATTAGTTGTAAGTTATTTAACAGACTGTGAACAGATGTATTTACATTATTTTCGTTATTTTCACTATTGGCTTTAATCTACAGATTCATTTGCGTTTGTGTTTTGTGGTTGCAATATTAGTGCCTACTTCCGCTTTTGGAGAGGCGAGGCACATTCAATTTTTAATTGGCAGGATATTGTTGACTGTTGGAATAGTATATTAACCATTTTAACCAGTGGACTAATGTTTGCTAATTTCTGAAGAAGTCAGGAATCTCACCTGACGAAAAGTGTATTGGTATTGATCGCACTTCAAGTGAATAAAGCTGTGTTTGCGGGAAGGGCTTACAGTCCAAAGTTTTCATTTGGTAGTACTTTTTCCATTTTTTCTTGGTTGAGTCTTGTAAGATATCGACAGATAGAAAGAAGAGTGGCTTTAATAATACAATTCAAATACCTTGAGAGCAGAATTATGGATGGCTTGAAAGTACGACAGTTTAGTAGTTTGAGGGCAGAGTATGGGAGAGAGATGGTAGGAAAACTGAGCAGGAGCAGGGAATAGAGAGAGAGGAGATAGGTGCAGTCAGCTCAGCTCAGTATACAGTACCTAAAAAAACTTAATACACATGTACAAGGAACTTTAAGGTAAGCATATAATGCGGAATTGTGCTTGTAACTGGGAAGGCTGAGCATGGCCCAGTGTTAGCAGAAGATTCAGGAGTCTGTGTCGGGGCAAAACAGCTGTAGTCATCAGCTCTAAGTTGGGTTGGGTTAACAACAATGCTGAATTGTGCTTGTAACTGGGAAGGCTGAACACGACCCAGTGGTAGCAGAAGATTCAGGAGTCTGTGCTGGGGGAAAACAGCTGTAATCATCAGCTCTGGTTTGGGCTGAGGTAACAACAATTGTAGATGCCGCTGTGCTATAACCGACCAACTGCAGTAACAGAGGGTCATTATGGACCTCATAAATAAAGACATAGGTGACCTCCAAACCCTGGATCCCACCCAATTCAGCTTTGTGAAGGGCAGATCTTGCCTATTAAATCTAGTGGATTTCTTTGAAAATGTGATCAAGGCCATTGACAAGGGCAAATCTGTGCACAGAATACATCGACTTGGCAAAGTCTTTCAACACAATCCCACATTCAGACATTACCGATAAACTTAGCAAACTGAATGCAAATTCTTTTCTTGTAAGATAGGTTGCCAACTGGCTCACAAACTAGACACACACTATCAAAGTAGTTGACTCCACATCAGCCAGCAGACCTGTTACTAGTGGGGTGCCACAGGATCAGTGCTGGGCTCCCTACTGATTGGTATATACTTCTCAGAAGTTCAGGTCAAAACTAAGGGGTTGTGGCTGACCAGTTTTGCAGATGACTGCAAACTAGGTGCAATTATTGAATGCCCAAATGATGTCAGTATACTGCAGGAGGGTCTCCCACAGACCAATGACTGGTGCATTACTCACGGTCTCAAACTGAATGAAAAGAAATGCATCCTTATTCCCTTCAGTACAAACAATGTCCCTTCACACTATCAAATCAACAACAGTACCCTAAGTACCCATGAAGTGGTAAGGGACTTGGGATCACAAGTTGACTGTGACCTTAGCTTCAAGTATCATGTGTCTACTGTAGTAAGGAAAGGTTTCTACGTAGCACACTGAATTAGTAAAGGCATCACCTCAAGAGCAAAAGAAGTTATAAACCCCCTATACTCGGCACTTATCCAGCACATAATTGAGCATACTGCCATGTTCAGCATGTACCATACTAAGCACCTGCAGCAATTGGAGAGACCTAAGAGGTTTCTATTAAAGAAGATCAAGGGGCTCCAGCATGTGCCTTACACAAACCGACTGAAGTCTTTGTTACTACACTCCTTCTGAGGTGAGATTTATGCCTTGCCTACAGAGCAATCCAAGACCCAAACCTAATGAACTTGCTGCATATCCGTAAATGAAACGGGACTAGGACTATCCATTCCAGGGACCTAAATATGGCCTGCAGCTTAAACAGGACATGCTGGAGGGACAGATTTATCTCCCAGTGACTGCTGCATCTTTAGAACAGCTACCAATTCATGTGAAACAGAGCACCTCTATGACACTATTCAAGAGGAACCTAGATGGCTGAATGGGGCTCCATAACTTCTTACCAGAGATAGCACCCACAACTCTCCTGGACATGGCAGTCATCACTAAACGCAATCTTGGGTATTGACTAGCATTTCTATGGTATTACATTGGGATGAAATGGTTAGGCTTAAAATGATCTCTAGTTCAATAGCCTAGTAATCAATGATCCTATGATCCTATGATCCAAAAGTAGCCTAAAGAACTACAAATGTTATTTTTCTTAGTTCTAGATGCAAAGTTTGTAACTCACATGACTGAGATAACTATGTCTCCAAAACAAGTGTTAGACAAATACTTTGCCTAGGACTGGTAATACAAACAGGAATATTTTTGAAATGTTCAAGAAACTTGTTAAAAATACTGCAGAATTAAAATACTGTGATGTAAACAAATCAGATGTGTGCCAAATAAAACTCAGTCAGTATGGTATAGGAGTTGTTTACAGATCAGCTGCTTGTAGGTCAAAAGAATTTATGAATGTACAGGAGATCTGCTCAGACATGAAACTGTTATTAATAATGTGTGCATTAGGG
Organism: Protopterus annectens; assembly: GCF_019279795.1. Lineage (NCBI taxonomy): Eukaryota > Metazoa > Chordata > Ceratodontiformes > Protopteridae > Protopterus > Protopterus annectens. Next base: position 266,756,040 of record NC_056735.1, on the reverse strand, counting down.
AAATTCAATGAAAATAATTATAGTAAAGTGGTACAGGTAGACAGAATACTCAAAAAGTTTGCAAAACATATTCAGAGTCATTGCACAAAGTACCTCTGAGTTTTTAGAGGATGTTAATCTGAAGACGTATGTTCTAAACATAAGACACAGATCAGGCAGGGAAGTACATAAAGTCCAAATATTGAACACAGCACATCTACTAGAGATGAATGACAGCTGCTATAATGTGAACTAGGGGCTCATTTTGAAATGCTACAGTTACCAATTACAGAAGAAAAATCAAGAATTTTAGATATTTTAACTGACCGACTATCACAAACCTTAATTAAATTTCTAGAATCATCCATTCCACTTTTCTCCGGGAAGTACAGACTAACTATGGAGTTGTCTATAGATAAGCCTTATATTGATACTAGATTTGTATTCTTTTTTTTCTGTAATATCTATTTAGAAGTGTATAGTTATGTATAATGACTATATGTAACTGTTGGAAGCATTCATGTATATATTGTAAATAGGTTGTAGTATTGTATTAACATTTAGAAAAAAAGAAAAATAAAGAATTATTATTGAAAAAAAAAAAATAAAAAATTGCTAGAATCAGTCCTACCCTCCCTTCTTCTTACATTCTCACATGGCTCTCCTTTTCATATTCATTGCTATTCTAACCCATCCTGCCTTTATAATTTTGCATATTATTTAACTCACATTTTATTTTACGTAGTTTTCATCCATTAATTATTTTACTAGTGGGCACTGCTAGAATAAGAACTAGAGATTATTTTTCTAATAGCACAGTTACGCACAACAGACAGGTAAGCAAAGGAATTTCAGAGAAGTACTGACACTGACCAAAATTTTAGCTAGTGAAAGATTTCCAACAAGAGGATAGCCTGAGTAAGAATCATCAGTCTTCTTCTTCCTCTTTTGGCTGCTCCCGTTAGGGGTCGCCACAGCAGATCAACTGTTTCCATTTCTTCCTGTCCTTTGCATCTTGCTCTGTCACACCAACCACCTGCATGTCCTCTCTCACCACATCCATAAACCTTATCTTAGGCCTTCCTCTTTTCCTGTTACCTGGCAGCTTCATCCTTAGCATCTTTTTCCCAATATACCCTGCATCCCTCCTCAGCACATGTCCAAACCAATGTAATCTTGCCTCTCTGGCTTTGTCTCCAAACCTTCCAACCCTAATATACTTTTTCCTAATCCTGTCCATCCTCGTCACACCCAGTGCAAATCTTAAAATCTTCAGCTCTGCCACATCAAGCTCTGACTCCTGCCTTTTTGTCAATGCCACTGTATCCAACCCATATAACATAGCTGGTCTCACTACCCTCTTGTAGACCTTCCCTTTCACTCTTACTGGTACTCATCTGTCACAAATCACTCCTGACACTCTTCTCCACCTACTCCATCCTGCCTGCACTCTCTTCTTCACCACTCTTCTACACTCACCATTACTCTGAACTGTTGATTCCAAGTATTTAAACTCATTCACCTTCGCCACCTCTACTTTCTGCATCCTCACCATTCCTCTAACCTCCCTCTCATTCACACACATATATTCTGTCTTAGTCCTGCTGACCTTCATTCCTCTTCTATCTAGAGCATATCTCCACCTCTCCAGGGTCTCCTCCACCTGTACCCTACACTCACTACAGATCACAATGTCATCTGCAAACATCATAGTCCACGGTGACTCCTGTCTGATCTCATCTGTCAACCTGTCCATCACCATTGCAAATAAGAAAGGGCTCAGAGCTGATCCTTGATGTAATCCCACCTCCACCTTAAATGCATCCATCACTCCCACCGCAGACCTCACCGCTGTAACATTACCCATGTACATATCCTGTACCACTCTTACATACTTCTCTGACACTCCCAGCTTCCTCATACAATATCACAACTCCTCTGCTAGGCACCCTGACATATGCTTTCTCTAAATCCACAAAGACACAATGCAACTCCTTTTGACCTTCTCTGTACTTCTCCATCAACACTCTGAGAGAGTAAAAATCATCAGTAAGGAGAATAAAAAAGTCTTATTTCCTTTTAATGAAGAACTGAATTGTATCTAAGATTTGATGTTCAAAGCTGACAAATGAGAAAAACAGTTGCTTCAGGGGAAACAGGAATCACATCTTGGAATAGTTAAATTCAGGGAAATGGCAAATGATATAACATTGTGACTAGGAACGTTGACCTAGAGAGATAAGTAAAGCAGAATCTGCAGTTCATTCCGTAACAATAATCCAGACAGAAATATGTTAGCTTGCCTTATTTCAGGTCATCCATGGAATGGAGTGGGTACAGATTTTTTTTTTCGTATTTTGAAAAGCCAGATAACTTATATGTGTGGGTCATTATTCCAAGTTATTTGAGAAAAATCAGACTGAGAAGCACAACAGGTGCAATTCTGATTACTTCATTAAAGGCTATATTCTTTAGACAGAAGGCACCCATTATTCTTATATCTGACAATCGCCTGCAATACATAATTCTGAAATTTAGTAAATGTATACATGAGTGGGAATTTAAACAATAAAGTCCAGTACATGCTGTCCTCAGTCAAACTGATGAGTGAAAAGTACTATCAAAACAAAGATGACTCATATGAGAAAAAGTTGTGTAGTGAAAGCTATGAGAATTTTCACCATGCTATACTGTACTACAAGGATTCAGTTTCTCGCCATCTCAACTGTTGAAGTGCAGAATGTTGAAAAACATTACTAATGTATGAAAATCAATACATAGCAAAGGAAATAAAGAAATGGTGGGCAGAACTCAGCAGTTACAGAAATGCCACTATGATAGGAACTGCAGAGCACTACTACATTGACATGATTAAGCTAAAGTAAGAATCAAAGGTCATGGAAGTCTAGAACCAGAATGTGATGTAGTGGCTAAAGTAGTAAGAGCAAGAGGCCTATACAGTTCATGGAGAAGGCAGTAAGCTGTATTAAACAAATCACAGGCACTCATACAAGACAAATGCATCAAAATCAACTTAATAGAAAGATGAGCACCCAGGATTGGCACAAACAATCCTATCACATAAAAAAGGCAACTGTGAAAGATGAGTCAGCCAAGAGCTACAGAGAGACACTTCTGAAGTTGTATCTTCACATGAAATCACAGTGCAGCATAGAATATATCAAAAGCAATACCAGGCATCCAGTGCAAATGGCCTGGAAAAATTCTCCAGGTATGTTAGATGAGTGAAGATACTAAAGAGGTATATGGACCATTCCACAGTTAAACTCTAAAGAATGAAAAGTTACTTTTATTAAAACATGGTCTTGGATATGTAAAAAGATCTGATAGTCATGCAAATGGCACATGACCTGCATATTATAGTGTAAAGTCCTGTGGCAATGCCAGACCATTTCAGTGCAATGGTAAACTGCTCAGGAGTTTGAGCTATATCTCAAAGGATGTTAGCTGGATCGCTTATTGGCTAGCTATACAGCTTATAAATAGGATATGGCAAGTATCATACAGCAAATGAACAAGTGAAATTTTAGGTTACAGTCAGAGTGTCCCACAGGGCACTGTTCTAGGCACATCCTTGTTTAGATTGCATTTTTCATAGGTTCATAGATGTTTACAAGGCTAACAACCAAAAGGCCCTTTTTAAGCCTAGCCATGCATCCCAAATCTCTGACAAATTCTGATTCCCTTAATAAGTGTAAGCATGGGCCTGGTAGATGAACCATTTACAGATTACCTGTGTCCATTAGAGACATAGGTGTCAAACTAGGGATTAATTTCCAGTTTACCATCCAATTGTCCAAGCTGCACTTGAACTGGGTTAGGGAAGAACTCTGCTTCACATGGATGGGGATATATTTTTCTCATCTGAGTTGTTCTACAGTAAGAATGATATATAATAAATGCATAAAAAATTAAGCATATGACATTTGGAATACATAGACTGAAATGTGAATATTTAATAGAGAGCACAATGATTGAAACTGTAGATTCATTTAAGGACCTGGATATAAAGGTAGATCCAGCTTTGAGTTTTTCTAGTCATATTAACCAATTCAATAATGATAGTTATAGAGATTTATAAAGTCTAGGGAATCAGAAATGATGAAGTCATTGTTTGTAAGTTACATTAGACCCAAACTTGAGTATGGCATGGAAACTTTATAAGAAAACAAGCATCAGAAATTGAAAAGAATACAACAGGAACATACTAGGGCATCCTGGATGTGAATATTTAAGTTATTCATCCATTAATCCACAACCCCTTTTCCCATTTTTGCACAGGGGTCAGGATGTCACTTCAACAATGACAATCATTTAGAGCAAAGGTTTATACTGCTGGGTGGCTAGCCCTGCCACTGTAATTCTTCCACACCACAAACTCACATGCACACTCACACCTATGGCCAGTTTAGAGTGTCCAATCCACCTACTGCATGTCTTTGGAATATGGGAGGAAACCGGGTTATACCAGTAAACCCTACACTAAATTTGTTGACACCCATCCAGTCATCTAGGTTTTATTTAAAGGAAGTTAGTGAATTGCACTGCTTAACATGCACGGGAAGGTTATTCCAGAGGTTCGGGAGTCACTAGGTTATAGACTTATCCATCATATTTTATTTATTTATTTGTTGGTGAAGATTTAGATCACTGTTTCTAGTATTGATGGAAATATTGAACATGTCAAGACACAGGAGATCCAGGACAACTGAGTCACTAATGGCATGGAAAAAAAACAGAAAGCCCCCCTCAAAAGTCTGTAAGACACTCAATAAAGGGATAGAGCTTCAGCCTCTCTTTCTATTTCAGGGAATGTTTGCCTATGATTGTTTTGATTAGGAAACCTTGGGTCTTTCTATTTGTTTCATATGTTTAGTAAGATACATGCCAAACAATGTGTTGTGCTCAATAACTGGCCTGGTCAATGATAAGTATAAGGGAGTGGTTACCTCTTAAGAGCTTGATTACATTCCTTTTCCAATTAGTTATTCCAAATAAAAGCATTTTCTAACAATAGTTTTCACAGCATGGTCATAAGACAGGGAGCTCTCATACCAAGAGCCTATGTCCCTGGCTGCATTTGTATTTTGTAGTGGTATGTTGTCTATGTGGTATAATGAGGAGAGGGTTGCCTACAGAAAGTGGTGATACTATACTCTTCAGCATTTAGTTTAGGTCCAGTTTTAGTACATCAAGATGTTATTGGGGGATCTCATTTTAGTGAGTTTGGGTGTTGGAGGGAGACTTTGCAACACCCCCCAATTTACAGATATCTGCAAACTTTGTTAGAGGTCTTGACTGTCTGCTTGGAGATCTGAGAAGTAAATATCAAACAGGAGAGGTCCCAACATTGAGCCCTGAGGGACACCACTGGTCACTTTCATGCTTTTTCATAAGGTACCTGCGACTCGTACTGTGTGGATCCTGTCTTTTCAGCCAGTTTGCTATCCATTGTACAACTTATGGGTCAATTTTTAAAGCATTTAGCTTTTGTATGATGGCAGCATGGGGAATGATGTCAAAGGTCAATATAGGCTGTGTACTGGATGGCCACCATCTACAGCCTCTGTAACCCTTTCAAGGAAGTTTACCAGATTCAGCAGACAGGATCTACCCATCACAAAGCCAGACTGTTGGGGCTTATAATAAGATAAGATTTTAATATTGCAGTTTTTGAGGTTGGTTATAATACATTTCATGACTTTGCAGATGAGGCTTTTAAGGCTGATACCTAAGTCATATTTGAAACCACCATTATGGAGGGTCATCACCACTGTAGTGCATCACTCATCAAGGATAAAACCAGTATCTGCATGTAGATTAAACTGTTGGAAAGATATGTCTGCAAGGGCATTTTAACACTATTAATTAAGGAACTAGGTTTATCTCCATACTACATGGAGGAAGTATGTTTGGTCTTGGTTAATACTTTCAGTAAATGATCTTTAGAGATAACTTGGGGGTGATTAAGATATTTCATGGTTTAGAAAGAAGTCTCAATAGGTGAAGTTAATAATAAATTAATTTACAAGGATATTGGCAATGTCTATTGGGTCAGAAGAGGAGACAATGTAGAGGACTATTTCTAAGTTTTCTTACATAACTGAAAGAAGGATGTTTAATTACCTGCCCAGGTTCATCGACTCAATTTTAGTAGACCCGATAGTGCTCTTCAGTTTTGTTTTGTGATGCTTTTGTCATCGCTGCCTTTAAGCTACCTCTGAATTCTTCATATAATTATGAACAGAAACTGGACTGAACATATTGCATCTTGTAGCAATGACAGAACTATAAAGAAAGAACTTTGATGAAATATTTAGAAAGGTATAAGAAAAATATATTTTCAGCTACAATATATGCAGGTAAAACCTCTGTTTATACAGTGAAGCAGATATTTCTCACCAGCTAAGCAGAGCTAATGGTTGGAATCAAAAGAAAAAACAACAAGTCTTGAACTGACAATATAATACAAATAACCAGGCTAAATATAGCCCAATGAAGAAAGATATACTAGAAACAAACCGACAATTTTAGGAGTGAGACATCATCTCTGTGCATAAGTTTTGCATGCCGCAGCTTTGGGTTTGGCAGAAGTATCATTCTAGCTCCAGGAGAGCTCAGGGAGTTAAGCAAACACAGAATCAGAAAAGGTAAGCAATAACGCTTGCCAAAGTCAACACATCACTAGCTAAATTATGTGATCAGTTAGAGTCCATAACAGAAAAGGGTCAATGTCCACATTACTGATGGGTTTATATACTAGGACAGTCTTATTCACTTAATGCATAAATACTGCTATTGTACGAGGAACATTGGCAGTTATTTCATGTATATGAGAAAGATGGGGATATATTATAACAACAGGGGATCATTCATCTGATAGGACAGAATCGAGATGTTACCCTGATTTAAGCCAGTACAAACACAGACAGAGAGAAAGGACAATGAGATAGTGAAAGAAAAAGACAGAGCATAGTAGAAACACAGAAGGATGAGGCCACATTCATTTCAGAGAAGTTAAAATGTAATTAAAGGACAGGTTCCAGCTACTTAAGTCTCTAGTTCATACATACATACATACTAAGATCAGTCTGTATCAGTTCCCTGAAACAAAACTTTGTTGGAATTAGCATCATCGAACCCCACTAATCAATATCACATTCCAATGTCTTCTCAAACAAAATACTGAAGATAGCCCCCTGCAGCCCCAAACTTACACAATTTAATAACTTTGACATTGTAGCAGGAACTTTACCTTCTTAACACCACTGCTTACTGATCTCAGTCTGATACATGCACACTAACACACTAACTACACAATCACACATACATGCATGCTTTTAACTATCAACTTCACATACACACACACACACACACACTGCCAAGGAATGATATTTTATTCCAACACAGACTTTCATCAGCCCTTCTCATACTAAAACACACAAATATTCTCTGATCTAATACACATCCTTGCACAGTCTTACACACACAGCACTCTCTCCCACATGGACTTTTCCTAAAGTACAAGCAGATGAAACAGTCCAGTGCCCTCCACTTTGACTAAATTCTTCCTCACGGCAGTTATACTAATTACATGGTATATTCTGAAATGTAATTCTCCCATGAAGAAGCTACATTTTTATTTTTATTTTTCTGTAAGAGAGGAATCAGAAAGGAGTGACAATCCATGAAAAAGTTCACACGTAATTAACTAAAGGTTAAGACTCAGGTGCATTAATTAACTAGATACTTGGATGTGTCAGTAATGATGCAAAGACTGGAAAGAATATCAGAATAAATATAAAATAATGCAGTTTAACACTATGAAACAACATTATATGCCCTGTGTTACTATAGCAATAACCCACGCCTGGGTGTGGGTAATGCTGGATTTACCCACGGTTGGCGTGGTTTGGTCCCGAGGGCGAAGCCCGAGGGACCAAACAAAGACAACCGTGGGTAAATCCAGCATTACCCACACCCAGGCGTGTTATTATTATATAATGACATTATTTAAGAAAAGAAATAATTACTTTTCTTAAATAATGGCATTGTATAATGCCTCTTTGCTGCCCTTCCGCAGCTGTCTGGTGTTCCGCGGCAGTTCTGATGTACTGCGCATGCCTACGCAGTACATCAGAGTTGGCAAAAGCAACGGAGAATGCAAGATCTCCGTTGCTTTTAATCTCGCTATGTTAAATGGGTTTAACATAGCGAGACAGCTTTAAAATAAGCAACGGAGATCTCCGTTGCTTATTTTAAAGCTGTCTCACTATGTTAAACCCATTTAACATAGCGAGACAGGTTTAAAAGCAACGGAGATCGCAAGATCTCCGTTGCTTTTACACTGTGTCGCTATGTTAAAGGAGTTTAACATAGCGAGACAGCTTTAAAAAAAGCAACGGAGATCTGCGTTGCTTTTTTTAAACCTGTGTCGCTATGTTAAACTCTTTTAACATAGCGAGATAGTGTTTATACTAACAGAAAAGTCCGGGCGACCGGACCTTTTCCGTTAGTATATTGAGGATTTAACGGCACGCTGGTTGGGCTGGCCAATCAGCGTGCACGTTTTAGAGGAGGCATTGTATAATGAGAGTGATTATACAGTTAATGCATAAAAGTTCTATGGATAGAAACTAACCTGAAAGTCTGCTCAGGGAGATGAAAGCACTTATCTTGGCAATGGGGCAGATATATCAGTGCCTATATATATATATATATATATATATATATATATATATATATATATATGTATTATATATATATTTTTTACTTTTTTTAGCAGTGCTCTTTTTCTTCTTTCATTTTGCTAACATGTGGACTTATTCCATTTTAGTTAACTGCACTACCTGAATGAAAGGATATTTTCTTTTTTGTTTTTGCCACCAGGGCAACCAGAAAATACCTAAGATAAGACGTCAGAAAGGAGAAGCTCAGTGGTTGAGCAAAACTCAGGAATCAAAAGGTAACTGTGCTGTTAAAAGACTGATAAGTAACTGCCCAAGTAATTAGAGTACTCTATCAATGTTTCTTCCAAAACATTGATGAAACAATTCATTTTGTTGAAAATATTCTGGTCCTTGAACCATTATTTTATCATAAAGATATAAGGTGTCTTACATATTTAAAAGTTAAAACAACCTAAAATATTATTGCTGGTGCTGAATGTAATTATGTTCATAGGTGAATATGAGGATAACTGTCC